>NC_042959.1:1656088-1658588 GCF_901001165.1 Salmo trutta
AGGCAGTAGGACCTGTCATCATTCACTATGAACTGGACTGTGTTTACAGGCAGTAGGACCTGTCATCATTCACTATGAACTGGACTGTGTGTTTACAGGCAGTAGGACCTGTCATCATTCACTATGAACTGGACTGTGTGTTTAGAGGCAGTAGGACCTGTCATCATTCACTATGAACTGGACTGTGTGTTTACAGGCAGTAGGACCTGTCATCATTCACTATGAACTGGACTGTGTGTTAACAGGCAGTAGGACCTGTCATCATTCACTATGAACTGGACTGTGTTTACAGGCAGTAGGACCTGTCATCATTCACTATGAACTGGACTGTGTGTTTACAGGCAGTAGGACCTGTCATCATTCACTATGAACTGGACTGTGTGTTAACAGGAAGTAGCAACACTGTGACTTTAGATCATTATAATACATTCAACAAAAGCCACAAAATACATTTCAATGGATTTTCTGAAAATATGCAACTAAATACCATGCGAGTCCTCATACATTTGTAAACTTTACAGTCCTGTTGATCAAAATACCACAAAAAGGTTGGCTATCCTTCCCTATATTAAATCTAGACTTGGTTTCCTCTATCGTAATCGCTCCTCTTTCACCCCAGCTGCCAAACTAACCCTGATTCAGATGGCCATCCTACCCATGCTAGATTACGGAGGCGTAATTTATAGATCGGCATGTAAGGGTGCTCTCGAGTGGCTAGATGTTCTTTAACCATTCGGCCATCAGATTTGCCACCAATGTTCCTTATAGGACACATCACTGCACTCTATACTCCTCTGTAAACTGGTCATCTCTGTATACCCGTCACAAGACCCACTGGTTGATGCTTATTTATAAAACCCTCTTAGCCCTCACTCCCCCCCATCTGAGATATCTACTGCAGCCCTCATCCTCCACATACAACACCTGTTCTGCCAGTCACATTCTGTTAAAGGTCCCCAAAGCATACACATCCCTGGGTCGCTCCTCTTTTCAGTTCGATGCAGCTAGCGACTGGAACGAGCTGCAAAAAACACTCAAACTGGACAGTTTTATCTCCATTCAAAGACTCAATCATGGACAATCATGCTAGCCAGAGTAAGATGAGCTAAAATCTAACGGATAAACCCTCTCAAACTTTTTGTTGGTTGGTCGTCAAAATTGCACTAATTAACTATTGGAAACAGCCTGCTCGTCCATCTGCAGCTTGCCTGCCAATACATGCGTTGTCCCAACCAAGCACCCAAGCTAACTGGCTAAAGTTGGCTAGCTTGCTAGCTAGCAACATCCAGACACAAATGAGAGAACACCTCACTCTGACCATTTTACTCACCGTAGCAGAGCTGGTTAGGCTGTTTTTCCATTTCATCTAGAACGTTCTTGACTATTACTTTTTATGACTATGTTTACTGACACCGGTCATATTCAACGGGTGTTGCGCGTTTTTAAATTCATCAGTTATTCTGCTCTCTGGCACACTCAGACAAGAGTGGTCTGAAATCGGAGTAGATAGCTAGCCGGAGATGAATTTCGTAATGCAAGAGATATGCTAACTGAAAAGCAGCCTGTTCCGCATAGCTAGCTAGTTAGCAAAGCGATTCACATTTCTTGCTAGCTAACCAAATGACACCTGCATCTCTAGCTGTGTAGCCACTGAAAAATGATACGAGGGGAAAAAGTCAGTCACTTAGCCACTCCTCCAATGACATGAAGATCCACCTAGCAGCTAGCTATCTAGCTAACGTTAGGCTCTGTTTTTTTTTAGCTTGCTACATAAATAGATATGCCTATTAGCAATGTTACGACTGACATGTGATCACTGCTAGTTTGATTGTATTGGCATTCCCAGCCTTAGTTACATTCGTCCGTTTTTGTCCAAAATATTGAGTCATTGAATCTGAAACAGTGTTCCAAGCCAGCCTGTCACGCCCTGACCTACTT
This sequence comes from Salmo trutta, assembly GCF_901001165.1. Taxonomy (NCBI): domain Eukaryota; kingdom Metazoa; phylum Chordata; class Actinopteri; order Salmoniformes; family Salmonidae; genus Salmo; species Salmo trutta. The sequence goes on from NC_042959.1 coordinate 1,658,027, forward strand.
TACCATAGAAAATAACACCTTACTCTCCACTGGGATTCTCTGCCTCTAACCCTATTACGGGGGCTGAGTCACTGGCTTACTGGTGCTCTTCCATGCCGTCCCTGGGAGGGGTGCGTCACTTGAGTGGGTTGAGTCACTGACGTGGTCTTCCTGTCTGGGTTGGCGCCCCCCCCCCCCTTTGGGTTGTGCCGTGGCGGAGATCTTTGTGGGCTATACTCGGCCTTGTCTCAGGATGGTAAGTTGGTGGTTGAAGATATCCCTCTAGTGGTGTGGGGGCTGTGCTTTGGCAAAGTGGGTGGGGTTATATCCTGCCTGTTTGGCCCTGTCCGGGGGTATAATCTAATCGGATGGGGCCACAGTGTCTCCTGACCCCTCCTGTCTCAGCCTCCAGTATTTATGCTGCAGTAGTTTATGTGTCGGGGGGCTAGGGTCAGTCTGTTATATCTGGAGTATTTATCCTGTCTTGTCCTGTGTGAATTTAAGTATGCTCTCTCTAATTCTTTCTTTCTCTCTTTCTTTCTCTCTCTCGGAGGACCTGAGCCCTAGGACCATGCCTCAGGAC
>NC_042959.1:1663588-1681136 GCF_901001165.1 Salmo trutta
ACTGCCCACAAAATGAGGTGGAAACTGAGCTGCACTTCCTAACCTCCTGCCAAATGTATGACCATATTAGAGACACATATTTCCCTCAGATTACACAGATCCACAAAGAATTCGAAAACAAATCACATTTTTTATAAACTCCCATATTACTGGGTGAAATACCACAGTGTGCCATCACAGCAGCCAATTAAAATGGCGTCGGAGAAGAAGGCAGACGTTGTTCATGTCCCCAACCGATTGTGTTTTTGTGTTTTGTTCATTTGCAACTTGTTTTTTGCAACTTGTTTTCCAGGATCCTCTGCAACAGGATCCTGGACTTCCTGACGGGCCGCCCCCAGGTGGTGAGGGTAGGTAACAACACATCCGCCACGCTGATCCTCAACACGGGGGCCCCTCAGGGGTGCATGCTCAGCCCCCTCCTGTACTCCCTGTTCACTCATGACTGCATGGCCAGGCACGACTCCAACACCATCATCAAGTTTGCCGATGACACAACAGTGGCAGGCCTGATCACCAACAACGATGAGACGGCCTATAGGGAGGAGGTCAGAGACCTGGCAGTGTGGTGCCAGGACAACAACATCTCCCTCAACGTGATCAAGACAAAGGAGATGATTGTGGACTACAGGAAAAAGAGGACTGAACATGCCCCCATTCACATCGACGCGCCTGTAGTGGAGCAGGTTGAGAGTTTCAAGTTCCTTGGTGTCCACATCACCAACAAACTAACATGGTACATGCACAAAAGACAGTCGTGAAGAGGGCACGACAAAACCTATTCCCCCTCAGGAGACTGAAAAGATTTGGCTTGGGTCCTCAAAAACCTCAAAAGGTTCTACAGCTGCACCATCGAGAGCATCCAGACTGGTTGCATCACTGGCTGGTACGGCATCTGCTCGGCATCTGACCGTAAGACACTACAGAGGGTAGTGCGTACGGCCCAGTACATCACTGGTGCCAAGCGTCCTGCCATCCAGAACCTCTATACCAGGCGGTGTCAGAGGAAGGCCCTAAAAATGGTTAAAGACTCCAGCCACCCCAAGTCATCTCTCTGCTACCGCACGGCAAGCGGTTACTTGTTACTTTTATTTCTTATACTTATCCGGATTTTTTTTTAAACTGCATTGTTGGTTAAGAGCTTGGAAGTAAGCATTTCTCTGTGAGGTCTACACCTGATTTATTCGGCACATGTGACTAATAAAATGTGATTTGATTTTGATTTGTGACCTGTTGCCACAAGAAAAGGGCAACCAGTGAAGAACTTATTATTCACTTTTGTTTATTATCTACTTTACTTGCTTTGGCCATGTTAACATATGTTTCCCCATGACAATAAAACCCTTAAATTGAATAGATAGATAGATAGATAGATAGAGAGAGAGAGAGAGAGAGAGGCTATGTGCAACACTGCCCACAAAATGAGGTGGGAAACTGAGCTACACTTCATAACCTCCTGCCAAATGTATGACCATATTAGAGACACATATTTCCCTCAGATTACACAGATCCACAAAGAATTCGAAAACAAACCCGATTTTGATAAACTCCCATATCTACTGGGTGAAATACCACAGTGTGCCATCACAGCAGCAAGATTTATGACCTGTTGCCAAAAGAAAAGGGCAACCAGTGAAGAACAAACACCATTGTAAATACAACCCATATTTATGTTTATTTATTTTCCCTTTTGTACTTTAACCATTTGCACATCATTACAACACTGTATGTAGACATAATATGACATTTGTAATGTCTTTATTCTTTTGGAACTTCTGTGAGTGTAATGTTTACTGTTCATTTTTATTATTTATTTCACTTTTGTATATTATCTACTTAACTTGCTTTGGCAATGTTAACATATGTTTCCCATGACAATAAAGCCCCTTGAATTGAGAGAGAGAGAGAGAGAGAGAGACAGAGAGAGAGAGAGAGAGAGAGAGAGAGAGAGAGACAGAGACAGAGACAGAGAGAGAGAGAGAGAGAGACAGAGAGAGAGAGAGAGAGAGAGACAGAGAGAGAGAGAGAGAGTGAGAGAGACAGAGAGAGAGAGAGAGAGAGAGAGACAGAGAGAGAGACAGAGAGAGAGAGGAGAGAGAGAGAGACAGAGAGAGAGAGAGAGAGAGACAGAGAGAGAGAGAGACAGAGAGACAGAGAGAGAGAGAGAGAGAGAGAGAGAGAGAGAGAGTGAGAGAGACAGAGAGAGAGAGAAAGAGAGAGAGAGAGAGAGAGAGAGAGACAGAGAGAGAGAGAGAGAGAGAGACAGAGAGAGAGAGATAGAGAGAGACTTCACAGCCCAGTAAGCTGTACAACATCAGAAATTCATACAGATGGGCCCAAAACAGCACAGAAGAATACCAGAAAGCAACCTGGAACCAAAATATCCAAACACTCTTAGATAACTTTCTGGATACCACATTCACTCACAGTAAAGAAGGCATCAATCTAGCAGTACGAAACATCAACTATATATTCAGGCAAATGGCAAAAGAAGCACAATTGAAATTGATAAAAAACTAAACTAAAAAAATCACAGATGACAACTGGTTTGATGCAGATTGTAAAATTATAAGGAAAAAACATAGAACACTATCCAACCAAAAGCACAGAGACCCAAATAATGGTGAATTACGCCTTCATTACTGTGAGACTTTAAAACTCTATAAACGTACACTCAGAACCAAAAAAGCACAGTACAACAGCAAGCAGCTGACACTAATTGAGGAGTCCATAAACACAAACAACTTTTGGCAAAATTGGAAAAAACTAAAAAAATCTAAACAAGAGGAATTAGCGATACAAAATGGTGACATATGGACAACCCATTTCAAAACACTCTACAACACCGTTCAAATTGACACAAACGCAGAACAACGCCAAATCCATGAGAAGTTGAATGGATTAGAAAAAGCTATAAAGGACAATCAAAACCCATTGGACTCCCCAATTACTGACCAGGAGCTCTATAAGAAACTTCAGGCTCTCAAATTTAAAAAAGCCTGCGGACCTGATGGCATCCTAAATGAGATGCTCAAACTCACTAGTGCAAAATTTCAATTGGCTATATTAAAATTGTTTAATTTGATCCTGAGTGTAGGTTATTTCCCTGACATCTGGAATCAAGGACTCATAACCCCAATCTTTAAGAATGGAGACAAATTTGACCCTAACAATTACAGAGGCATTTGTGTGAACAGTAACCTGGGGAAGGTTTTCTGTAGTATTATCAATGTAAGAGTTCTAAACTTCCTTAAAATAAGCACAATGTCTTGAGTAAAAGCCAAATTGGATTTATACCAAAACATCGCACAACTGATCATATTTACACCTTACACACCCTCATAGATAAACATGTCCACCAAAATAATACCAAAATATACACTTGCTTTATCGACTTCCAAAAAGCATTTGATTCTATTTGGCATACAGGACTGTTCTACAAAGTTATTGAAAGTGGTGTAGGGGGTAAAACATATGACATAATTAAATCAATGTATACTGGCAATACGTGCAGCATTAAAATTGGTAAGAAAAGGACAGAATTCTTTAACCAGGGGCGAGGCCTTCGTCAGGGTTGCAATCTGAGCCCTGCACTCTTCAATATTTACATTAACGAATTGGCCACTATTCTAGAAAAATCCTCAGCCCCTGGTGTTAGTCTCCACAATTCAGAAGTTAAATGCCTACTCTTCGCAGATGACCTATGCCTGCTGTCACCCACAGCACCTGGCCTACAGCAGAGCCTGGACCTGCTAGAGCAGTACTGCCAGACCTGGGCCCTGGCAGTAAACCCCAAAAAGACTAAAATAATGATTTTCCAGAGAAGATCCAGATCTCAGGGAATTAGACCAAAGTTCTCAATTGGTACAAAATATATAGAGTACTGTACACACTGCAATTACTTAGGTTTAAAAATAAGCTCAACTGGACACCTTAATGAGGCAGTGAATGAACTGAGAGAGAAAGCACGCAGGGCATTCTACGCCATTAAAAAGCAAATTCAAATTGAAATACCTATTAAAATTTGGCTAAAACTAATTGAATATGTCATTGAACCAATTGCACGTTATGGCAGCGAGGTGTGGGGTCCACTTGCAAAACAAGATTTCATCAAATGGGACAAACACCCCATTGAAACCCTACATGCAGAGTTCTGTAAGATTCTCCTACGTGTCCAGAGGAAAACTACAAACAATGCATGCAGGGCAGAATTAGGCCAATATCCACTAATAATAAAAACTCAAAAAAGAGCAATTAAGTTTTGGAAACATCTAAAATACAGTGACCCCCTCTCATATCATTACCAAGCCCTGCAATGCCAAGAGCTGAGCAAAGAAAAGAGTCCCCTCATCCAGCTGGTCCTGGGGCTGAGTTCACAAACCTGTTCTACTAACACACTGAAGCCTCAGGACCAGAACATCCAATCAATCAGAATAAACCAAATTACAACACAGTCAAAACAAAACTACATTGCTTATTGGGAAACACAAGCACAAACACAAAGCAAAATGCAGTGCTATCTGGCCCTAAATCGACAGTACACTATGGCTAAATATTTAACCATGGTTACTGATCAAAACCTTAGAAAAACCTTGACAAAGTACAGGCTCAGTGAGCACAGCCTTGCCATTGAGAAGGGTAGACACAGGAAAACCTGGCTCCCTGTAGAGGAAAGGCTGTGCAACCACTGCACAACAGCAGAACCTGAGACGGAGCTGCATTTCCTGACAAAATGTAAAAAATATAAAACAATTAGAGAGTGTCATTTCCCCAAATTTGAAATCCTTATTCAAGGTTTTAAAGACCTCTCTGATGAGGATAGGCTACCCATCCTGTTGGGGGAGGACGCAGAGAGCTGTGGGTTGGCAGCGCACTACATTGCTGCCTGCCATAAGTTGAGGGACAGTGTCTGACAGACCAATAAACCTGCACATGTCCTCAACTGTATGATTATTGTTATTGTTGAATGTATGGTTATATTGACCGTTGGTTATTGTTGTTACTGTTGTCCCGTTGACAATTTTTGATTCTCATTTTTATTTATTTTTTATATTGTAAATATCCAAAGTAAGCTTTGGCAATATGTACATTGTTACGTCATGCCAATAAAGCGAATTGAATTGAATTGAGAGAGACAGAGAGAGAGAGAGAGAGACAGAGAGAGAGAGAGAGAGAGAGAGAGATAGAGAGAGAGACAGGGAGAGAGACAGAGAGAGAGAGAGAGAGAGAGAGAGAGAGAGAGAGAGAGAGAGAGAGAGAGAGATTCCTGGGTGATTCCTGGGTGACAGGAACAGGAAGTAAAGGGTTTATATTAACAAATATTCCCTTTCTAAGAGTCATTTATAGGATGCAATAAACAGATGACTCTCAAAATACTCAAATTTTTAAAAAGGCATTCAGAAATGAAATGACTGTAGTCAACACCAAAGTTTTTGTTTTCTAATGATTTGGTCTAATTGTGTTGCTGTCCTGGGGCTCTGTGGGGTCTGTTTGTGTTTGTGAACAGAGCCCCAGGACCAGCTTGCTTAGGGGCCTCTTCTCCAGGTTCATCTCTCTGTAGGTGATGGCTTTGTCATGGAAGGTTTGGGAATCGCTTCTTTTTAGGTGGTTGTAGAATTTAACGGCTCTTTTCTGGATTTTGATAATTAGAGGCCTAATTCATCTTCACATGCATTATTTGTTTTTTTACGTTGTACACATAGAATATATTATTTTTTTTGTCCCATTTTGTGAATTCTTGGTTGGTGAGCGGACCCCAGACCTCACAACCATAAAGGGCAATGGGTTCTATAACTGATTCAAGTATTTCTAGCCAGATCCTAATTAGTATGTCGAATTGTATGTTCGTTTTGGACCCCAGTGCAATACATTTGTAAAACCAAAAGCTAACCTTGACTTGGAAGAGTTCCAGTGTTGTGTTGGATAGTCATAGCCAGCTAGCTAACATAGCATCCCTCTGTTATAGCCAGCTAGCTAACATAGCATCCCTCTGTTATAACCAGCTAGCTAACATAGCATCCCTCTGTTATAACCAGCTAGCTAACATAGCATCCCTCTGTCATAGCCAGCTAGCTAACATAGTATCCCTCTGTTATAGCCAGCTAGCTAACATAGCATCCCTCTGTTAAAACCAGCTAGCTAACATAGCGTCCCTCTGTTATAGCCAGCTAGCTAACATAGCATCCCTCTGTTATAACCAGCTAGCTAACATAGCATCCCTCTGTTATAGCCAGCTAGCTAACTTAACATCCCTCTGTTATAGCCAGCTAGCTAACATAGCATCCCTCTGTTATAACCAGCTAGCTAACATAACATCCCTCTGTTATAACCAGCTAGCTAACATAGCATCCCTCTGTTATAACCAGCTAGCTAACATAGCATCCCTCTGTTTGAGCAGGGTGTTTCAGTTGGCTAAACTAGCTAGCTGCATTTGCTAGCTAAGTAAGTGCAACTGAAAGTATAAAAATAAAAGACAAAATCTCTCTCTATTTCTCTCTTGCTTGTCCTTCATTTTGGAAGAAATTAATTTGTTCAAAACTGTTCAACTATTGTCTTTCTCTCTGAGTCAACTACTCACATGTTATGCACTGCAGTGCTAGCTAGCTGTAGCTTATGTTTTCAGTAAGAGATCAATCTGATCCTTTGATTGGGTGGACAACATGTCAGTTCATGCTGCAAGAGCTCTGATAGGCTGGAGGACGTCCTCTGGAAGTTGTCATAATTACTGTGTAAGTATATGGAAGGGTGTGAGAACCATGAGCCTCCTAGGTTTTGTATTGAAGTCAATGTACCCAAAGGAGGATGGAAGCTAGCTGTCCTCCAGCTACACCATGGTGCTACCTTACAGAATGCTGTTGAGGCTACTGTCGACCTTCATTGCAAAATGGTGTGTTTTAACCAATTTTTAGGTCATATCCCACAGTAATTATTGGGGTCAAATTTGTCTCCACTTTTGTGGATTGGGGTGATCAGTCCTTGGTTCCAAATATTGGGGATGATAATCTCTCCCTCTCTAAAAAGAGAGATCTAATGTCTGTTTCCTCTCTCCTCTGGAACCTGACTGGCTGGCTGACTGGCTGACTGACTGGCTGACTGACTGACTGGCTGGCTGACTGGCTGACTGACTGGCTGGCTGGCTGACTGACTGGCTGACTGGCTGACTGACTGACTGGCTGGCTGGCTGGCTGACTGGCTGACTGGCTGGCTGGCTGACTGGCTGACTGACTGGCTGACTGGATGACTGGCTGACTGACTGACTGACTGGCTGACTGACTGGCTGACTGGCTGACTGGCTGACTGACTGACTGGCTGACTGGATGACTGGCTGGCTGACTGGATGACTGACTGGCTGGCTGACGGACTGGCTGACTGACTGGCTGACTGGCTGACTGACTGGCTGGCTGACTGGCTGACTGACTGACTGGCTGACTGGCTGACTGACTGGCTGACTGACTGGCTGACTGGCTGGCTGACTGGGTGACTGGCTGACTGACTGACTGGCTGACTGGCTGACTGACTGGCTGACTGGCTGGCTGGCTGACTGACTGGCTGACTGACTGGGTGACTGGCTGACTGACTGACTGACTGACTGGCTGACTGGCTGGCTGACTGGCTGGCTGGCTGGCTGACTGGCTGGCTGACTGGCTGACTGGCTGACTGGCTGACTGGCTGACTGACTGGCTGACTGGCTGGCTGGCTGGCTGACTGGCTGGCTGACTGACTGGCTGGCTGACTGGCTGGCTGGCTGGCTGACTGACTGGCTGACTGGCTGGCTGGCTGACTGGAGAAGGAGGAGAAGGTAAAGGAGGAGTGGGAGGAGGTGGAGACTCCCACCCTGTATTGAAATGACTCCCACCCTGTATTGAAATGACTCCCACCCTGTATTCAAGAGGATTGTGTGTGTCACCCGATTGTGGGCACAACACAAAAAGCTCAGATGATGTCAAATAGGGTCTAAACTACAACATTTGAGAATATGAAAAAGATCTGAGTTGATTTATTTTTATTTTTTTTATTGTATAATTGTGTGTCCAGGGGGTATAGTCTCTGAGGGACGAGTTCTCCTTTTCACTTGACAAGGTTATGTCATCTGATGTGGTCGGTCTGTCTGTCTCTCGTCTCCGAGTTGTCTCTTCACATGTCCTCCTCATCACTGACTGTCCTCACTGTTTCAGGTTACTGTAGTGGTAAACAGAAAGCAAAGTAAAAGCCTGTGGTTTGTTTTAGAGATGCTTTGGTGCTGTGGGTTTGAACTGAAACAGCTCTTCAACTCCAGGGAATATAGCTCACTCTGATGAGCTCAGAACTCAGAGTAGAGCTGCTCTACTAGACGCTTTTTGCTTTCTGCAAAGTTGTGTGAATCTGTAAATGGTTTTCTCTCTAAGTGGTAAACGAGTGTGTGTGTGCGTGCGTGCGTGTGCGTGTGTCACAGATAATTAAGTCAGAAAACATCTAAAGAGGATTGACTCAGGACACACACACACACACGCAGGTACACACACACACACACACTCAGATCTCCCACACTTTAAACCAGTCTACAGTCAATAAATCAATCAAATGTATTCATTAAAGCCCTTCTTACATCAGCTGCTGTCATAAAGTGCTGTACAGAAACCCAGCCTAAAACCCCAAACAGCAAGCAATGCAGGTGTAGAAGCACGGTGGCTAGGAAAAACTCCCTAGAAAGGCCAGAACCTAGGAAGAAACCTAGAGAGGAACCAGATAATAATAATAAATAATAATCACAGTGGTTGTAGAGGGTGCAACAAGTCAGCACCTCAGGAGTAAATGTCAGTTGGCTTTTTCATAGCCGATCATTCAGAGTATCTCTACAGCTCCTGCTGTCTCTAGAGAGTTGAAAACAGCAGGTCTGGGACAGGTAGCACGTCCGGTGAACAGGTCAGGGTTCCATAGCCGCAGGCAGAACAGTTGGAAACTGGAGCAGCAGCACAGCCAGGTGGACTGGGGACAGCAAGGAGTCTAAAACCCCCAAACAGGAAGCAATGCAGATGTAGAAGCACGGTGGCTAGGAAAAACAATCACTCTACCAGGTTACACAGATTCACATTCTGACACCCAGAGATGCAGTGTTCGGGAAGACAAGTTCAGTGTTCAGGAAGACAAGTCCAGTGTTCGGGAAGACAAGTCCAGTGTTCGGGAAGACAAGTCCAGTGTTCGGGAAGACAAGTCCAGTGTTCGGGAAGACAAGTCGGAAAGATCTGATGTCAATTTATGACCTATCCAAAGGTCCCAAAGGATTAGGGAGTAGAGAGGCACTTAGGGTGCAGTTTCAGCCACGGGAGGCTGCTGAGACGAGGACGACTGGCATCAAACCACGGAAACCATGGAAACCACGGAAACCATGAAAACCACGGAAACCATGGAAACCACAGAAACCATGGAAACCACGGAAACTATGGAAATCACGGAAACCATAGAAACCACAGAAACCATGGAAACCACGGAAACCGCGTGTCGGATGTATTTGATGCCATTCCGCTGAATCCCGCTCCAGCCATTACCAACGAACCCATCCTCCCTCAATTAATGTGCCACCAACCACCTGTGGTTTAAGGGTAATGGCGGAGACTGAAGGTATCGGAGGACATCGTTTCTAGTTGGCTGAACTTGGCACTCATTCCCTGTGGGCCCTGGTCATAAGTAGTGCCCTACGTAAGGACTGAGGGTGGCATCTGGGTTAATATGAAGTTGGCAGAACTCGGCAGTTACTAGGCCACTTCACATCTATCTGTAGTAATACTATTTATATACATGTAAAATTGAATCATGACAGATTTGTTATCATTTTACGTATAAATACTGTTGGGGAAAAAAAAAAGTAAAAAAGTAAACAACTGTAAAATAAAGTCCACTATTCATTAATATTTTTAGATGTGTAAAATAAACTCACACTTTCTCTAGCTCTGACCAATCCTAGAAAATCAGCTTGGGATAGTAGTAGTACTCACCTACACTGAGACTGTTCTGACAGTGATCAGCTTGGGATAGTAGTAGTAATCACCTACACTGAGACTGTTCTGACAGTGATCAGCTTGGGATAGTAGTAGTAATCACCTACACTGAGACTGTTCTGACAGTGATCAGCTTGGGATAGTAGTAGTAATCACCTACACTGAGACTGTTCTGACAGTGATCAGCTTGGGATAGTAGTAGTAATCACCTACACTGAGACTGTTCTGACAGTGATCAGCTTGGGATAGTAGTAGTAATCACCTACACTGAGACTGTTCTGACAGTGATCAGCTTGGGATAGTAGTAGTAATCACCTACACTGAGACTGTTCTGACAGTGATCAGCTTGGGATAGTAGTAGTAATCACCTACACTGAGACTGTTCTGACAGTGATCGCCAACAGCCTTGGCTGATGTACATTACGCCTCTGTGTCTGTCGGGCCTCAAGTAACCCTTTCCTGCAGTCAACGACCAAAACAGACATCTTCAGCCTCATGGGTAAAACGCTATTAATATTTTCCATCATTTCATAATTATTAAAGATTATTTCTAAAAGCCAGATGAGAATCCGATGTTTCTATACCAAACACTTTTGTTATATCTGTCATAATCTGTGTATGTAAGTGGCAGAGAAGTCAGGTACAGGAGAAATCAGAGTGGTTAAAAAATTGAGTATTAATTAACAAAACTAACTCCAAAACCAACGTAGGAAAATAATCCGGGTAAACAAATAACCCGTCGCACACCGATACATAAACAACACGTACATAACATAACAAACAATCACCGCCAAGGACATGAGGGGAAACAGAGGGTTAAATACACAACATGTAATTACTGGGATATGAAACAGGTGTGTAAAGAGACCAGACAAAACAAATGGAAAATTAAAAACTGATCAACGGTGGCTAGAAGGCCGGTGACGTCGATCGCCGAGCACCATCCGAACAAGGAGGGGCATCGACTTCGGCAGAAGTCGTGAAAATATGTCAGTCTTCTGTTATGTAAAGTGTAATATTGGGATTCAAACTCAAACCTGAATACATTTCAACACTATATATTCTATATAAGTCCATAACCAGGTGTGTGAGGTGGATACCTTAGATTCAAAGTAGATTTGTTTAAGACTACCCAGAATCCCTCTGTGTGACCCTGATATAGACCTACAGTACAAGGCTAAAGGCAGAGAGAGATCTAGACAAGGCTAGCAGCTGTTCTGGTATTACTGCTCCTCTCTATCAGAACCACTCCTGTTCTGGTATTACCGCTCCTCTCTATCAGAACCACTCCTGTTCTGGTATTACCGCTCCTCTCTATCAGAACCACTCCTGTTCTGGTATTACTGCTCCTCTCTATCAGAACCACTCCTGTTCTGGTATTACTGCTCCTCTCTATCAGAACCACTCCTGTTCTGGTATTACTGCTCCTCTCTATCAGAACCACTCCTGTTCTGGTATTACTGCTCCTCTCTATCAGAACCACTCCTGTTCTGGTATTACCGCTCCTCTCTATCAGAACCACTCCTGTTCTGGTATTACTGCTCCTCTCTATCAGAACCACTCCTGTTCTGGTATTACCGCTCCTCTCTATCAGAACCACTCCTGTTCTGGTATTACCGCTCCTCTCTATCAGAACCACTCCTGTTCTGGTATTACTGCTCCTCTCTATCAGAACAGAACCACTCCTGTTCTGGTATTACTGCTCCTCTCTATCAGAACAGAACCACTCCTGTTCTGGTATTACTGCTCCTCTCTATCAGAACCACTCCTGTTCTGGTATTACTGCTCCTCTCTATCAGAACCACTCCTGTCCTGGTATTACTGCTCCTCTCTATCAGAACCACTCCTGTTCTGGTATTACTGCTCCTCTCTATCAGAACAGAACCGCTCCTGTTCTGGTATTACTGCTCCTCTCTATCAGAACAGAACCACTCCTGTTCTGGTATTACTGCTCCTCTCTATCAGAACAGAACCACTCCTGTTCTGGTAGTACTGCTCCTCTCTATCAGAACAGAACCACTCCTGTTCTGGTATTACTGCTCCTCTCTATCAGAACCACTCCTGTTCTGGTATTACCGCTCCTCTCTATCAGAACCACTCCTGTTCTGGTATTACTGCTCCTCTCTATCAGAACCACTCCTGTTCTGGTATTACTGCTCCTCTCTATCAGAACAGAACCACTCCTGTTCTGGTATTACTGCTCCTCTCTATCAGAACAGAACCACTCCTGTTCTGGTATTACTGCTCCTCTCTATCAGAACCACTCCTGTTCTGGTATTACTGCTCCTCTCTATCAGAACCACTCCTGTCCTGGTATTACTGCTCCTCTCTATCAGAACCACTCCTGTTCTGGTATTACTGCTCCTCTCTATCAGAACCACTCCTGTTCTGGTATTACCGCTCCTCTCTATCAGAACCACTCCTGTTCTGGTATTACTGCTCCTCTCTATCAGAACCACTCCTGTTCTGGTATTACCGCTCCTCTCTATCAGAACCACTCCTGTCCTGGTATTACTGCTCCTCTCTATCAGAACCACTCCTGTTCTGGTATTACTGCTCCTCTCTATCAGAACAGAACCACTCCTGTTCTGGTATTACTGCTCCTCTCTATCAGAACAGAACCACTCCTGTTCTGGTATTACTGCTCCTCTCTATCAGAACCACTCCTGTTCTGGTATTACTGCTCCTCTCTATCAGAACCACTCCTGTTCTGGTATTACCGCTTCTCTCTATCAGAACCACTCCTGTTCTGGTATTACTGCTCCTCTCTATCAGAACAGAACCACTCCTGTCCTGGTATTACTGCTCCTCTCTATCAGAACAGAACCACTCCTGTTCTGGTATTACTGCTCCTCTCTATCAGAACCACTCCTGTTCTGGTATTACTGCTCCTCTCTATCAGAACCACTCCTGTTCTGGTATTACTGCTCCTCTCTATCAGAACCACTCCTGTTCTGGTATTACTGCTCCTCTCTATCAGAACCACTCCTGTTCTGGTATTACTGCTCCTCTCTATCAGAACAGAACCACTCCTGTCCTGGTATTACTGCTCCTCTCTATCAGAACCACTCCTGTTCTGGTATTACTGCTCCTCTCTATCAGAACAGAACCACTCCTGTTCTGGTATTACTGCTCCTCTCTATCAGAACAGAACCACTCCTGTTCTGGTATTACCGCTCCTCTCTATCAGAACAGAACCACTCCTGTTCTGGTATTACTGCTCCTCTCTATCAGAACAGAAGGCAGACAAAACTGCGTCCTCTTTTCCTCCATCTTTTCTTCACGCAAATGTCGGGGATTTGGGCCTGTTCCCGGGAAAGCAGTATCTCATCAGACTCATTGAAGGAAAAAGTTTATTCCAGTTCGTGGTGAATAATCACAGTCCTGATGTCCAGAAGTTATTTTCAGTCATAAGAGACGGTAGCAGCAACATTATGTACAAAATAAGATTTAAAAAAAACTAAGTTACAAACAATGCAAAAAAATAAAAAAAAATAACAGAATATCACAGGTGGTTAGGAGAATCATCCATCCTCTTCGCCGCCATCTTTATCCATTGGCCAATCACATTTAGTACAGCAGTGTGGACACCCCTCCCCCCTCCATCAAACAGACCCCAGCAACATCATTTTACAGTCCTGTATTGGCCTATATTATGGTATTACAGTAATGTATTGGCCTATATTATGGTATTACGGTATTCTATAGGCCTATATTACAGTATTACGGTATTCTATAGGCCTATATTACAGTACTGTATTGGCCTATATTACAGTATTACAGTACTGCATTGGCCTATATTACAGTATTACGGTTCTCTATAGGCCTATATTACAGTACTGTATTGGCCTATATTACGGTATTACAGTAAGGCATTGGCCTATATTATGGTATTACAGTAATGTATTGGCCTATATTACGGTATTACAGTAAGGCATTGGCCTATATTATGGTATTACAGTAATGTATTGGCCTATATTACAGTATTACAGTACTGTATTGGCCTATATTACCGTACTGTATTGGCCTATATTACAGTATTACAGTACTGCATTGGCCTATATTACAGTATTACGGTATTCTATAGGCCTGTATTACAGTACTGTATTGGCCTATATTACAGTATTACAGTACTGTATTGACCCATATTACGTTTTTTCAGTACTGTACTGCCCCCTCCATCAAGCAGACCCCAGCAACTTCATTTTGAGTACATGTTTACAGCATAGGGGATGCGTTTCTATCTTGTTTTTGGACTATCTTGATTATTTGGGTGGTATTTGTATTGTACTGATATTGATATTGTACTGGTGCATTTCAGGAGCTGGAAACACTTTGCTGTAACATCCGCTAATCTGTACACGCGATCAATACACTTTTGATTTGTTCCGTTCACTGCATCTCTGATTTTGTCAATATCAGATTTTTTTTTTAAAACATTTTTTTAAACGTACTGTAAAGTAAAATGTTTATAGTAATCATCACAGTAGTACATTTGAGTATCATGTTTTTTTTTACGTGTCTACTTTACAGACATTTTCATTATATAGTTGTCAATCTGTAGTAGAGTAACTCGTTGACATGTCAAATCTATAGGTTTACCAAACCATTAAGTAATCAATCAATTAAGAGCAGTTGGATTAAGTAATTGTAAAATGTCTTAACGAAAGACAACAACTCAAATCTGAAGTAATGTGAGCGAAAGGCAACTACTTTATATGAGCAGGAACGTGTATCGCAATGTGAAAACATGTATTTGTAGACTGATTAAGTTTGGTGAAAAAAAGAACCATGATTTTATGTGTTGTACTTGGTCCATTGGAAAATGTGCTCAGAGTTTTGAAACAACTGCCTTTTTTGATTAAGTTTATAGTTTTGAAAATTGCGATAAAAATTGCGATAAAAGCGATACATAAACGGTAATATTAACATTGCTGATTACATATAGCAATATATTCCAACTGTGGATTTGCATAGGCTCTTGAGGAACTCAGACACTTCTGTTAGACTCATTAAGGTTGAACAGTGTTCAACCTTAATAACATGTGATGAAAATACAACAGAACAAGTTAACATTTAATACCACGGGTGGCCAAAACAGATCTATCTGAAATCCGCATCCACTCCAGGGTTCCTCCAGGAACACTTTGCTACATTGAAACATTAAAGGTTCCTCCAAGAACCCCTCAACTAACCAAAGATGCAAATATGAATCAATGATTAGCAAGGGTTTCTTGAGGATCTCCAAGGGTTCCTTGAGGATCTCCAGAGGATCTCCAGGGGTTCCTTGAGGATCTCCAGGGGTTCCTTGAGGATCTCCAAGGGTTCCTTGAGGATCTCCAGGGGTTCCTTGAGGATCTCCAGAGGATCTCCAGGGGGTTCCTTGAGGATCTCCAGGGGTTCCTTGAGGATCTCCAGGGGGTTCCTTGAGGATCTCCAGGGGGTTCCTTGAGGATCTCCAAGGGTTCCTTGAGGATCTCCAGGGGTTCCTTGAGGATCTCCAGAGGATCTCCAGGGGGTTCCTTGAGGATCTCCAGGGGTTCCTTGAGGATCTCCAGAGGATCTCCAGGGGGTTCCTTGAGGATCTCCAGGGGTTCCTTGAGGATCTCCAGAGGATCTCCATGGGTTCCTTGAGGATCTCCAGGGGTTCCTTGAGGATCTCCAGGGGTTCCTTGAGGATCTCCAGGGTTCCTCGAGTCACCACTAGTTCTAAGAGTGTAGGGCAGGGTTGTGATTGGTAAGAGTCTTTAGTAAGGTTAAAGAGTGTAGGGTAATGTTGAACAGTGCCTCAGCTTGGCCTGTGAGTGTGAGGCCAGTGTGGGGGTCTGGTTAAAGGTTCGGGTTAGAGAGGTATAGAGCGTGTAGGTTTGTTGTGATTGGTTGGAGTGTGCCTACAGCTTGGCCTGTTGGTGTGAGGTCATTGTGGGTTCATGAGAACATGACACCTGGAAGAGCCAGAGGAAATGACCACTTTCCCCCCGCAGGGCCTTCACCGCCCCCCTATCCCACTGTCCCTGACCCAGCCCAGTCCCTCTGCTCTGGCCCTAACCACACTGCTGGCCTTAGGTTACGTCCCCCCTTTGCTGCTATAACAGCCTCCACTCTTCTGGGAAGGCTTTCCTCTAGATGTTGGAACATTGCTGCAGGGACTTGCTTCCATTCAGCCACAAGAGCATTAGTGAGGTCGGGCACTGATGCTGGACGATTAGGCCTGGCTCGCAGTCTGCATTCCAATTCATCCCAAAGGTGTTCGATGGGATTGAAGCCAGGGCTCTGTGCAAGCCAGTCAAGTTCTTCCACACAGATCTCGACAAACCATTTCTGTATGGATCTTGCTTTGTACACGGGGGCATTGTCATGCTGAAACAGGAAAGGGCCTTCCCCAAACTGTTGCCACAAAGTTGGAAGCACAGAATCATCTAGAATGTCATTGTATGCTGTAGAGTTAAGATTTCCCTTCACTGGAACAAAGGGGCCTGAACCATGAAAAACAGCCCCAGACCATTATTCCTCCTCCACCAAACTTTACAGTTGGCACTATGCATTGGGGCAGGTAGCGTTCTCCTGGCATCCGCCAAACCCAGATTCATCCGTCGGACTGCCAGATGGTGAAGCGTGATTCATCACTCCAGAGAACGCGTTTCCACTGCTCCAGAGTCCAATGGCGGCGAGCTTTACACCACTCCAGCCAACGCTTGGCATTGCGCATGGTGATCTTAGGCTTGTGTGCGGCTGCTCAGCCATGGAAACCCATTTCATGAAGCTCCCGATGAACCGTTCATGTTGGAAAGGTGGCATCCTATGACGGTGCCACGTTGAAAGCCACTGAGCTCTTCAGCAAAGCCATTCTACTGCCAATGTTTGTCAATGGAGATCGCATGGCTGTGTGCTTGATTTTATACACCTGTCAGCAACGGGTGTGGATGAAATAGTCGAATCCACTAATTTGAAAGGGTGTCCACATACTTCTGTATATACAGTGTATATATAGATCTATAGAGGGGGTTTAGCCATCAGTGACTGAGTTGACAACAAATACTCAAAACCGACATATTTTTGCCTCTAAAAAAATACATGTTCAATAGAAACATTTAGAAAATATTGAATATTATTAATTCCTAAAACAACAACCATTCTATCATATTGTTCAGGAAATCTGATGGAATTAAAGTTAGACAAAAATCTGATGAAGTTTATGTTTTACAGATTTGAAAAACTTTGTATTGTACTTCTTCAATCAAGTGGTATATAAAGTAGCAATTTTATTTTTCCTCCATTTTTTTCATGACTCTAAAACCGAATTCAAATAAACATAATCAAACCAAAATGCGTATCCTATCTTAATTAATTATGGAGATGGAGTGGAGAGTTTATGGTTGTGACGATGTTGATTTCTGTTTGTTTAAAAGTAGAGAACTTCATGTAATGAGGACATGAAAGGTAGAGAGGGGGAGGTGGAGAGGAGGTAGAGAGGGGGAGGTAGAGAGGAGGAGGTAGAGAGGAGGTAGAGAGGAGGAGGAGGTAGAGAGGAGGAGGTGGAGAGGAGGAGGTAGAGAGGAGAGGAGGAAGGAGAGGAG
>NC_042959.1:1681236-1776236 GCF_901001165.1 Salmo trutta
CTACCCCCTCTACACCCTCTACACCCTTTACACACCCTCTACCCCCTCTACACCCTCTACCCCCTCTACACCCTCTACACCCTCTACCCCCTCTACCCTCTCTACACCCTCTACACCCTCTACACCCTCTAGTGAGAATTGAGAACTATTGTTGGCTAAAACAACCCTAACCTCTGGGGCGCAGGGCTACAATAACACCCACAGCTGAGACAGAGACAGACAGACAGACAGACAGACAGACAGACAGACAGACAGACAGACAGACAGACAGACAGACAGACAGACAGACAGACAGACAGACAGACAGACAGAGAGGACAGACAGACAGACAGACAGACAGACAGACAGACAGGGGGTCTGGTTTCTAGGATGATCAGATCAAGCAGAAGTATGCGTAATAAAAACACCCTGCTAAAAGGCTATACATCTATAGCTACTAGCATCTATAGCTATATCTACTAGCTGGGACTAATGGGGACTGATGGGGACTAATACATGTCCTCTACTAGCTGGAACTGATGGGGACTAATACATGTCCTCTACTAGCTGGGACTAATGGGGACTAATGGGGACTAATACATGTCCTCTACTAGCTGGGACTAATGGGGACTAATACATGTCCTCTACTAGCTGGGACTAATGGGGACTAATGGGGACTAATACATGTCCTCTACTAGCTGGAACTAATGGGGATTAATACATGTCCTCTACTAGCTGGGACTGATGGGGACTAATACATGTCCTCTACTAGCTGGGACTGATGGGGATTAATACATGTCCTCTACTAGCTGGGACTAATGGGGATTAATACATGTCCTCTACTAGCTGGAACTAATGGGGATTAATACATGTCCTCGACTAGCTGGGACTAATGGGGATTAATACATGTCCTCTACTAGCTGGCACTAATGGGGATTAATGGGGATTAATACATGTCCTCTACTAGCTGGGACTAATGGGGATTAATGGGGATTATTACATGTCCTCTACTAGCTGGAACTAATGGGGATTAATACATGTCCTCTACTAGCTGGGACTAATGGGGACTAATGGGGATTAATACATGTCCTCTACTAGCTGGGATTAATGGGGATTAATACATGTCCTCTACTAGCTGGCACTAATGGGGATTAATGGGGATTAATACATGTCCTCTACTAGCTGGCACTAATGGGGATTAATGGGGATTAATACATGTCCTCTACTAGCTGGGACTAATGGGGATTAATGGGGATTAATACATGTCCTCTACTAGCTGGGATTAATGGGGATTAATACATGTCCTCTACTAGCTGGGACTAATGGGGATTAATGGGGATTAATACATGTCCTCTACTAGCTGGGACTAATGGGGATTAATGGGGATTAATACATGTCCTCTACTAGCTGGGACTAATGGGATTAATGGGGATTAATACATGTCCTCTACTAGCTGGGACTAATGGGGATTAATGGGGATTAATACATGTCCTCTACTAGCTGGGACTAAATGGGATTAATGGGGATTAATACATGTCCTCTACTAGCTGGCACTAATGGGATTAATGGGGATTAATACATGTCCTCTACTAGCTGGGACTAATGGGGATTAATACATGTCCTCTACTAGCTGGGACTAATGGGATTAATGGGGATTAATACATGTCCTCTACTAGCTGGGATTAATGGGGATTAATACATGTCCTCTACTAGCTGGGACTAATGGGGATTAATGGGGATTAATACATGTCCTCTACTAGCTGGGACTAATGGGATTAATGGGGATTAATACATGTCCTCTACTAGCTGGGACTAATGGGGATTAATGGGGATTAATACATGTCCTCTACTAGCTGGGACTAATGGGATTAATGGGGATTAATACATGTCCTCTACTAGCTGGGACTAATGGGGATTAATGGGGATTAATACATGTCCTCTACTAGCTGGGATTAATGGGGATTAATACATGTCCTCTACTAGCTGGAACTAATGGGGATTAATACATGTCCTCTACTAGCTGGGACTAATGGGGATTAATACATGTCCTCTACTAGCTGGGACTAATGGGGATTAATGGGGATTGATGGGGATTAATACATGTCCTCTACTAGTTGGGACTAATGGGGATTAATGGGGATTAATACATGTCCTCTACTAGCTGGGATTAATGGGGATTAATGGGGATTAATACATGTCCTCTACTAGCTGGGATTAATGGGGATTAATACATGTCCTCTACTAGTTGGGACTAATTGGGATTAATGGGGATTAATACATGTCCTCTACTAGCTGGGATTAATGGGGATTAATGGGGATTAATACATGTCCTCTACTAGCTGGGATTAATGGGGATTAATACATGTCCTCTACTAGCTGGCACTAATGGGGATTAATACATGTCCTCTACTAGCTGGGACTAATGGGGATTAATACATGTCCTCTACTAGCTGGGACTAATGGGGATTAATACATGTCCTCTACTAGCTGGGACTAATGGGGATTAATGGGGATTAATGGGGATTAATACATGTCCTCTACTAGTTGGGACTAATGGGGATTAATGGGGATTATTACATGTCCTCTACTAGCTGGGATTATTGGGGATTAATGGGGATTAATACATGTCCTCTACTAGCTGGGATTAATGGGGATTAATACATGTCCTCTACTAGTTGGGACTAATGGGGATTAATGGGGATTAATACATGTCCTCTACTAGCTGGGATTAATGGGGATTAATACATGTCCTCTACTAGCTGGGATTAATGGGGATTAATACATGTCCTCTACTAGCTGGAAATAATGGGGATTAATGGGGATTAATACATGTCCTCTACTAGCTGGGATTAATGGGGATTAATGGGGATTAATACATGTCCTCTACTAGCTGGGATTAATGGGGATTAATGGGGATTAATACATGTCCTCTACTAGCTGGGATTAATGGGACTAATGGGGATTAATACATGTCCTCTACTAGCTGGGACTAATGGGATTAATGGGGATTAATACATGTCCTCTACTAGCTGGGACTAATGGATTAATGGGGACTAATAGGGATTAATACATGTCCTCTACTAGCTGGGACTAATGGATTAATGGGGATTAATGGGGATTAATACATGTCCTCTACTAGCTGGGACTAATGGGGATTAATACATGTCCTCTACTAGCTGGGATTAATGGGGATTAATACATGTCCTCTACTGCCCTGGGATTAATGGGATTAATGGGGATTAATACATGTCCTCTACTAGCTGGGACTAATGGGGATTAATGGGGACTAATACATGTCCTCTACTAGCTGGGATTAATGGGGATTAATTGGATTAATGGGGACTAATACATGTCCTCTACTAGCTGGGATTAATGGGGATTAATGGGATTAATGGGGATTAATACATGTCCTCTACTAGCTGGGACTAATGGGGATTAATACATGTCCTCTACTAGCTGGGACTAATGGGATTAATACATGTCCTCTACTAGCTGGGACTAATGGGATTAATACATGTCCTCTACTAGCTGGGATTAATGGGGATTAATACATGTCCTCTACTAGCTGGGACTAATAGGGATTAATACATGTCCTCTACTAGCTGGGACTAATGGGGATTAATACATGTCCTCTACTAGCTGGGATTAATAGGGATTAATACATGTCCTCTACTAGCTGGGACTAATGGGGATTAATACATGTCCTCTACTAGCTGGAGCTAATGGGGATTAATACATGTCCTCTACTAGCTGGAACTAATGGGGATTAATACATGTCCTCTACTAGCTGGGACTAATGGGGATTAATACATGTCCTCTACTAGCTGGAGCTAATGGGGATTAATAGGGGTTAATACATGTCCTCTACTAGCTGGAGCTAATGGGGATTAATACATGTCCTCTACTAGCTGGGATTAATGGGGATTAATACATGTCCTCTACTAGCTGGGACAAATGGGGATTAATACATGTCCTCTACTCGCTGGGACTAATGGGGATTAATACATGTCCTCTACTAGCTGGAGCTAATGGGGATTAATACATGTCCTCTACTAGCTGGAACTAATGGGGATTAATACATGTCCTCTACTAGCTGGGACAAATGGGGATTAATACATGTCCTCTACTAGCTGGAACTAATGGGGATTAATGGGGATTAATACATGTCCTCTACTAGCTGGGACTAATGGGGATTAATACATGTCCTCTACTAGCTGGAGCTAATGGGGATTAATACATGTCCTCTACTAGCTGGAACTAATGGGGATTAATACATGTCCTCTACTAGCTGGGACAAATTGGGATTAATACATGTCCTCTACTAGCTGGAACTAATGGGGATTAATGGGGATTAATACATGTCCTCTACTAGCTGGAACTAATGGGGATTAATACATGTCCTCTACTAGCTGGGACTAATGGGGATTAATACATGTCCTCTACTAGCTGGGACTAATGGGGATTAATACATGTCCTCTACTAGCTGGAACTAATGGGGATTAATACATGTCCTCGACTAGCTGGGACTAATGGGGATTAATACATGTCCTCTACTAGCTGGCACTAATGGGGATTAATGGGGATTAATACATGTCCTCTACTAGCTGGGACTAATGGGGATTAATGGGGATTATTACATGTCCTCTACTAGCTGGAACTAATGGGGATTAATACATGTCCTCTACTAGCTGGGACTAATGGGGACTAATGGGGATTAATACATGTCCTCTACTAGCTGGGATTAATGGGGATTAATACATGTCCTCTACTAGCTGGCACTAATGGGGATTAATGGGGATTAATACATGTCCTCTACTAGCTGGCACTAATGGGGATTAATGGGGATTAATACATGTCCTCTACTAGCTGGGACTAATGGGGATTAATGGGGATTAATACATGTCCTCTACTAGCTGGGATTAATGGGGATTAATACATGTCCTCTACTAGCTGGGACTAATGGGGATTAATGGGGATTAATACATGTCCTCTACTAGCTGGGACTAATGGGGATTAATGGGGATTAATACATGTCCTCTACTAGCTGGGACTAATGGGATTAATGGGGATTAATACATGTCCTCTACTAGCTGGGACTAATGGGGATTAATGGGGATTAATACATGTCCTCTACTAGCTGGGACTAAATGGGATTAATGGGGATTAATACATGTCCTCTACTAGCTGGCACTAATGGGATTAATGGGGATTAATACATGTCCTCTACTAGCTGGGACTAATGGGGATTAATACATGTCCTCTACTAGCTGGGACTAATGGGATTAATGGGGATTAATACATGTCCTCTACTAGCTGGGATTAATGGGGATTAATACATGTCCTCTACTAGCTGGGACTAATGGGGATTAATGGGGATTAATACATGTCCTCTACTAGCTGGGACTAATGGGGATTAATGGGGATTAATACATGTCCTCTACTAGCTGGGACTAATGGGATTAATGGGGATTAATACATGTCCTCTACTAGCTGGGACTAATGGGGATTAATGGGGATTAATACATGTCCTCTACTAGCTGGGATTAATGGGGATTAATACATGTCCTCTACTAGCTGGAACTAATGGGGATTAATACATGTCCTCTACTAGCTGGGACTAATGGGGATTAATACATGTCCTCTACTAGCTGGGACTAATGGGGATTAATGGGGATTGATGGGGATTAATACATGTCCTCTACTAGTTGGGACTAATGGGGATTAATGGGGATTAATACATGTCCTCTACTAGCTGGGATTAATGGGGATTAATACATGTCCTCTACTAGCTGGGATTAATGGGGATTAATACATGTCCTCTACTAGTTGGGACTAATTGGGATTAATGGGGATTAATACATGTCCTCTACTAGCTGGGATTAATGGGGATTAATGGGGATTAATACATGTCCTCTACTAGCTGGGATTAATGGGGATTAATACATGTCCTCTACTAGCTGGCACTAATGGGGAATAATACATGTCCTCTACTAGCTGGGTCTAATGGGGATTAATACATGTCCTCTACTAGCTGGGACTAATGGGGATTAATACATGTTCTCTACTAGCTGGGACTAATGGGGATTAATGGGGATTAATGGGGATTAATACATGTCCTCTACTAGTTGGGACTAATGGGGATTAATGGGGATTATTACATGTCCTCTACTAGCTGGGATTAATGGGGATTAATGGGGATTAATACATGTCCTCTACTAGCTGGGATTAATGGGGATTAATACATGTCCTCTACTAGTTGGGACTAATGGGGATTAATGGGGATTAATACATGTCCTCTACTAGCTGGGATTAATGGGGATTAATACATGTCCTCTACTAGCTGGGATTAATGGGGATTAATACATGTCCTCTACTAGCTGGAAATAATGGGGATTAATGGGGATTAATACATGTCCTCTACTAGCTGGGATTAATGGGGATTAATGGGGATTAATACATGTCCTCTACTAGCTGGGATTAATGGGGATTAATGGGGATTAATACATGTCCTCTACTAGCTGGGATTAATGGGACTAATGGGGATTAATACATGTCCTCTACTAGCTGGGACTAATGGGATTAATGGGGATTAATACATGTCCTCTACTAGCTGGGACTAATGGATTAATGGGGACTAATAGGGATTAATACATGTCCTCTACTAGCTGGGACTAATGGATTAATAGGGATTAATGGGGATTAATACATGTCCTCTACTAGCTGGGACTAATGGGGATTAATACATGTCCTCTACTAGCTGGGATTAATGGGGATTAATACATGTCCTCTACTGCCCTGGGATTAATGGGATTAATGGGGATTAATACATGTCCTCTACTAGCTGGGACTAATGGGGATTAATGGGGACTAATACATGTCCTCTACTAGCTGGGATTAATGGGGATTAATTGGATTAATGGGGACTAATACATGTCCTCTACTAGCTGGGATTAATGGGGATTAATGGGATTAATGGGGATTAATACATGTCCTCTACTAGCTGGGACTAATGGGGATTAATACATGTCCTCTACTAGCTGGGACTAATGGGATTAATACATGTCCTCTACTAGCTGGGACTAATGGGATTAATACATGTCCTCTACTAGCTGGGATTAATGGGGATTAATACATGTCCTCTACTAGCTGGGACTAATAGGGATTAATACATGTCCTCTACTAGCTGGGACTAATGGGGATTAATACATGTCCTCTACTAGCTGGGATTAATAGGGATTAATACATGTCCTCTACTAGCTGGGACTAATGGGGATTAATACATGTCCTCTACTAGCTGGAGCTAATGGGGATTAATACATGTCCTCTACTAGCTGGAACTAATGGGGATTAATACATGTCCTCTACTAGCTGGGACTAATGGGGATTAATACATGTCCTCTACTAGCTGGAGCTAATGGGGATTAATAGGGGTTAATACATGTCCTCTACTAGCTGGAGCTAAAGGGGATTAATACATGTCCTCTACTAGCTGGGATTAATGGGGATTAATACATGTCCTCTACTAGCTGGGACAAATGGGGATTAATACATGTCCTCTACTCGCTGGGACTAATGGGGATTAATACATGTCCTCTACTAGCTGGAGCTAATGGGGATTAATACATGTCCTCTACTAGCTGGAACTAATGGGGATTAATACATGTCCTCTACTAGCTGGGACAAATGGGGATTAATACATGTCCTCTACTAGCTGGAACTAATGGGGATTAATGGGGATTAATACATGTCCTCTACTAGCTGGGACTAATGGGGATTAATACATGTCCTCTACTAGCTGGAGCTAATGGGGATTAATACATGTCCTCTACTAGCTGGAACTAATGGGGATTAATACATGTCCTCTACTAGCTGGGACAAATTGGGATTAATACATGTCCTCTACTAGCTGGAACTAATGGGGATTAATGGGGATTAATACATGTCCTCTACTAGCTGGGACTAATGGGGATTAATACATGTCCTCTACTAGCTGGTCTAAGGAGCGCTGGGCTGAGAAGGTCCTCAGTGGACTGATGGGAAGTTCGTTCCTTTCCGTTCCCTTCTGAAATCAAAAGATATATGTGTATGGATGGATGGATCTGGTGACATATGGTCTAACTTTTCCACCAGGTAGTATTCTCTCTGGACTTTATTTACATATTTCTCGTCCTATTTTTTTTTTTTCATTTCTTTTATTTCACCTTTATTGAACCAGGTAGGCCAGGATAAAGGGATCTGGCCAAGATAAAGGGATCTGGCCAGGATAAAGGGATCTGGCCAGGATAAAGGGATCTGGCCAGGATAAAGGGATCTGGCCAAGATAAAGCAAAGCAGTGCGACAAAAACAACAACACAGAGTTACACATAAACAAACGTACAGTCAATAACACAATAAATAAAAATCTATTTACAGTGTGTGCGAAATGTAGAAGAGCAAGGAGGTAAGGCAATAAATAGGCCATAGAGGTGAAATAATTACAACTTAGCATTAAAACACTGGAGTGATAGATGTGCAGATGATGATGTGCAAGTAGAGATACTGGGGTGTAAAAGTACAAGCAGCTGTTGAACACCAATCAATAATGAATAACTTTTACACCGAAACATGATTGTTTAGCTATACGGGCACAGACCTATAGGCATATTAAAACAATTTAAAAAACTATGTTTAAAGTGAGAAGTTGGTCTGAAGCCAAAAAAAGAAAGGGAATTCACATGAGCACCACAATGCCCACTCCACCCATGCTCTACCAAGGTTTTACAGCACCACAATGCCTACTCCACCCATGCTCTACCAAGGTTTCACAGCACCACAATGCCTACTCCACCCATGCTCTACCAAGGTTTCACAGCACCACAATGCCTACTCCACCCATGCTCTACCAAGGTTATACAGCACCACAATGCCTACTCCACCCATGCTCTACCAAGGTTATACAGCACCACAATGCCTACTCCACCCATGCTCTACCAAGGTTATACAGCACCACAATGCCTACTCCACCCATGCTCTACCAAGGTTTTACAGCACCACAATGCCTACTCCACCCATGCTCTACCAAGGTTATACAGCACCACAATGCCTACTCCACCCATGCTCTACCAAGGTTATACAGCACCACAATGCCTACTCCACCCATGCTCTACCAAGGTTTTACAGCACCACAATGCCCACTCCACCCATGCTCTACCAAGGTTATACAGCACCACAATGCCTACTCCACCCATGCTCTACCAAGGTTATACAGCACCACAATGCCTACTCCACCCATGCTCTACCAAGGTTTTACAGCACCACAATGCCCACTCCACCCATGCTCTACCAAGGTTTCACAGCACCACAATGCCTACTCCACCCATGCTCTACCAAGGTTTTACAGCACCACAATGCCTACTCCACCCATGCTCCACCAAGGTTTCACAGCACCACAATGCCTACTCCACCCATGCTCTACCAAGGTTTCACAGCACCACAATGCCTACTCCACCCATGCTCTACCAAGGTTTTACAGCACCACAATGCCTAGTCCACCCATGCTCTACCAAGGTTTTACAGCACCACAATGCCTACTCCACCCATGCTCTACCAAGGTTTTACAGCACCACAATGCCTACTCCACCCATGCTCTACCAAGGGTTTCACAGCACCACAATGCCTACTCCACCCATGCTCTACCAAGGGTTTCACAGCACCACAATGCCTACTCCACCCATGCTCTACCAAGGTTTTACAGCACCACAATGCCTACTCCACCCATGCTCTACCAAGGTTTTACAGCTCACAGCTTTGACCTGCTACAGTAGCTATGTTGGTATTGTACTTCAAACTATGTGGATATTTAGGCACTCTGGAGCTCTGTCAGAGTGACCATCGGGTTCTTGGTCACCTCCCTGACCTTCTCCCCCGATTGCTCAGTTTGGCCAGGTGGCCAGCTCTAGGAAGATTCTTGGTGGTTCCAAACTTCTTCCATTTAAGAATGATGGAGGCCACTGTGTTCTTTGGGACCTTCAATGCTGCAGAAATGTTTTGGTACCTTTCCCCAGATCTGTTCCTCAACACAATCCTGTCTCTGAGCTCTACGGACAATTCCTTTGACCTCATGGCTTGGTTTTAGCTCTGACATGCACTGTCAATTGTGGGATCTTATATAGACAGGTGTGTGCCTTTCCAAATCATGTCCAATCAATTGAATTTACCACAGGTGGACTCCAATCAAGTTGTAGAAACATCTCAAGGATGATCAATGGAAACAGGATGCACCTGAGGTCAATTTCGAGTCTCATAGCAAAGTGTCTGAATACTTATTTAAATAGTATATTTCTGTTTTAATTTTTAATACATTTGCAAAAAAAAAACTGTTTCCGCTTTGTCAGTATGGGGTATTGTGTATGGATTGATGATAGAAAAATATATATTTTATACATTTTAGAATAAGGCTGTAACATAACAAAATGTGGAAAAACGTAAGGAGTATGAATACTGTCTGAATGCACACTGTTCCATCGCTGGGAAACCAGGCCCTGGCTATGACTTCATAGACACGGCCATTTGCATTTATAAATTCTCCCTTTAAAGAGGGGAGGGGGGTGAATATCAACGGCTGCTTTAAAATTCAGCTTTAAGAGTCTATTGAAGCACCCGTCCGTCAATCTAAGCAACATAATACAAAATATTACTAAAAATTTTAAAAATCCTGATCAAAATCCGTCAGTGCACTATGCTCCCCCATTTCCTGATTGTTAAAATTCTAATAGTTCAACTAATTTTGGTTTTTGACCAAACAATCAAGTATAGTGTAGAGAATCATTGAACCATCGAAACCGGTGTGAAATATCTTTTCCATAACTAAAAATATTATATTTTCAGCTGTTTGAAGCTAGTGTACAAAACCAAAACTAAAAGCTGGAAAAACGAAATTTAAGAACGGGAGGCCTAGAAATCGCGCACATAGAACAGATCTACTGCTTCTTAGACTGGCTTTCAATGAGAATGACAGATCTATAACTCACATTTCTTGGTGAATTTGGTCAGATCGGCCAAAAACGTACATATTGCAGAGATATCTTTTTTTTCCGCATCCATCTTATCCTCAGGGGCGGTTCTGGGGGGGGGGGGGCAGTGCCCCTGTGACAACAATGTTGGACCCCCTTGTGGCCCCCCCTAAATGTGGCGTATGAAATCATTTTTACATAACACATTTTTACTATCTGTTCTTTTTTTTTACATCCGTTATTAGACAGTGGCAACGCGGAACACTAATGATTATGAACATGGTCTTTTGCCTGCTAATGTCTGCAATGCAGTGAAGAAAACGATATGACAACAATAACGTCTAATGTAACTGGCCCCTCTAACAGTACAACTGGCCCCCAGATTGGCAAGGGCCTTCCCCAAACTGTTGCCACAAAGTTGGAGCTTTACACCACTCCAGCCGACACTTGGCATTGAGCATGGTGATCTTAGGCTTGTGTGCGGCTGCTCGGCCATGGAAACCCATTTCATGAAGCTCCCGATGAACAGTTTTTGTGCTGACGTTGCTTCCAGAGGCAGTTTGGAACTCGGTAGTGAGTGTTGTAACCGAGGACAGACGATTTTTACGCGCTACACGCTTCAGCACTCAGCGGTCCCATTCTGCGAGCTTGTGTGGCCTACCACTTTGCAGCTGAGCCGTTGTTGCTCCTAGATGTTTCCGATTCACAATAGCAGCGCTTACAGTTAACCCGCGCAGCTCTAGCATGACGGAAATTTGACGAACTGACTTGTTGGAAAGGTGGCATCCAATGACGGTGCCACGTTGAAAGTCACTGAGCTTTTCAGTAAGGCCATTCTACTGACAATGTTTGTCTATGGAGATCGCATGGCTGTGTGCTCGATTTTATACACCTGTCAGCAACGGGTGTGCCTGAAATAGCCGAATCCACTCATTTGAAGGGGTGTACACATACTTTTGTATATATAGTGTATGTGTCCAAAACATGTTTATATTTCCTGAGCTTTCTTATGTCTCCGAACAGGGCTCCGGGCAGCCGAGCGGAAATGGAGGAAAACTCGCCTCCCTACGGACCTGGCATCCTTTCACTCCCTCCTCTCTACATTTTCCTCTTCTGTCTCTGCTGCTAAAGCCACTTTCTACCACTCTAAATTCCAAGCATCTGCCTCTAACCCTAGGAAGCTCTTTGCCACCTTCTCCTCCCTCCTGAATCCTCCTCCCCCTCCCCCCCCTCCTCCCTCTCTGCGGATGACTTCGTCAACCATTTTGAAAAGAAGGTCGACGACATCCGATCCTCGTTTGCTAAGTCAAACGACACCGCTGGTTCTGCTCACACTGCCCTACCCTGTGCTTTGACCTCTTTCTCCCCTCTCTCTCCAGATGAAATCTCGCGTCTTGTGACGGCCGGCCGCCCAACAACCTGCCCGCTTGACCCTATCCCCTCCTCTCTTCTCCAGACCATTTCCGGAGACCTTCTCCCTTACCTCACCTCGCTCATCAACTCATCCTTGACCGCTGGCTACGTCCCTTCCGTCTTCAAGAGAGCGAGAGTTGCACCCCTTCTGAAAAAACCTTCACTCGATCCCTCCGATGTCAACAACTACAGACCAGTATCCCTTCTTTCTTTTCTCTCCAAAACTCTTGAACGTGCCGTCCTTGGCCAGCTCTCCTGCTATCTCTCTCAGAATGACCTTCTTGATCCAAATCAGTCAGGTTTCAAGACTAGTCATTCAACTGAGACTGCTCTTCTCTGTGTCACGGAGGCGCTCCGCACTGTTAAAGCTAACTCTCTCTCCTCTGCTCTCATCCTTCTAGACCTATCGGTTGCCTTTGATACTGTGAACCATCAGATCCTCCTCTCCACCCTCTCCGAGTTGGGCATCTCCGGCGCGGCCCACGCTTGGATTGCGTCCTACCTGACAGGTCGCTCCTACCAGGTGGCGTGGCGAGAATCTGTCTCCGCACCACGTGCTCTCACCACTGGTGTCCCCCAGGGCTCTGTTCTAGGCCCTCTCCTATTCTCGCTATACACCAAGTCACTTGGCTCTGTCATATCCTCACATGGTCTCTCCTATCATTGCTATGCAGACGACACACAATTAATCTTCTCCTTTCCCCCTTCTGATAACCAGGTGGTGAATCGCATCTCTGCATGTCTGGCAGACATATCAGTGTGGATGACGGATCACCACCTCAAGCTGAACCTCGGCAAGACGGAGCTGCTCTTCCTCCCGGGGAAGGACTGCCCGTTCCATGATCTCGCCATCACGGTTGACAACTCCATTGTGTCCTCCTCCCAGAGTGCCAAGAACCTTGGCGTGATCCTGGACAACACCCTGTCGTTCTCCGCTAACATCAAGGCGGTGACCCGATCCTGTAGGTTCATGCTCTACAACATTCGTCGAGTACGACCCTGCCTCACACAGGAAGCGGCGCAGGTCCTAATCCAGGCACTTGTCATCTCCCGTCTGGATTACTGCAACTCGCTGTTGGCTGGGCTCCCTGCCTGTGCCATTAAACCCCTACAACTCATCCAGAACGCCGCAGCCCGTCTGGTGTTCAACCTTCCCAAGTTCTCTCACGTCACCCCGCTCCTCCGCTCTCTCCACTGGCTTCCAGTTGAAGCTCGCATCCGCTACAAGACCATGGTGCTTGCCTACGGAGCCGTGAGGGGAACGGCACCGCCGTACCTTCAGGCTCTGATCAGGCCCTACACCCAAACAAGGGCACTGCGTTCATCCACCCCTGGCCTGCTCGCCTCCCTACCTCTGAGGAAGTACAGTTCCCGCTCAGCCCAGTCAAAACTGTTCGCTGCTCTGGCACCCCAATGGTGGAACAAACTCCCTCACGACGCCAGGACAGCGGAGTCAATCACCACCTTCCGGAGACACCTGAAACCCCACCTCTTTAAGGAATACCTAAGATAGGATAAAGTAATCCTTCTACCCCCCCCCCCCTTAAAAGATTTAGATGCACTATTGCAAAGTGGTTGTTCCACTGGATATCATAAGGTGAATGCACCAATTTGTAAGTCGCTCTGGATAAGAGCGTCTGCTAAATTACTTAAATGTAAATGTAAATATAGGAGAAATACCGTATAACTATTTTTTGACTGTCTGTTCGGCAATGAAATATTTAGAGGGATGAATGAGCCAATTGGAAGCTGGGGATGATTAGTTGGCCATGATGGTATGAGGGCCATATTGGGAAGTTAACACCCCTACTCTTACGATAAGTGCCATAAGTGCCAATATTTTGGGGCTAGGTTGGGGCTAGGTCGGGGCTATTTTGGGGCTAGGTTGGGGCTAGGTCGGGGCTATTTCGGGGCTAGGTCGGGGCTAGGTTGGGGCTACGTTGGGGCTAGGTCTGGGCTAGGTTGGGGCTTGGTTGGGGCTATTGCGGGGCTAGGTTGGGGCTAGGTCTGGGCTATTTTGGGGCTAGGTTGGGGCTAGGTTGGGGCTAGGTTGGGGCTAGGTCGGGGCTAGGTCTGGGCTAGGTCGGGGCTAGGTCGGGGCTATTTCGGGGCTAGGTCGGGGCTATCTTGGGGCTAGGTTGGGGCTAGTTCGGGGCTAGGTCGGGGCTATTTTGGGGCTAGGTTGGGGCTAGGTCGGGGCTATTTTGGGGCTAGGTTGGGGCTAGGTCGGGGCTAGGTTGGGGCTATTTCGGGGCTAGGTCAGGGCTAGGTCGGGGCTAGGTTGGGGCTAGGTCTGGGCTAGGTTGGGGCTAGGTCGGGGTTATTGCGGGGCTAGGTTGGGGCTAGGTCTGGGCTATTTTGGGGCTAGGTCAGGGCTAGGTTGGGGCTAGGTCGGGGCTAGGTCGGGGCTATTTTGGGGCTAGGTCGGGGCTATCTTGGGGCTAGGTCGGGGCTAGGTCTGGGCACCTCCACTCACCAACTAAACAAAAACAAAGGCGGTGGGCGACAACAGTGGCGCTGTTTGCCCCCTACATCAATCAATGACGAAGAACTTTCAGACAGAGTACACTACATTACGACCTGCATGTTGAGCTCTGGGAACATTTCCATAGAACACAGGCCAATACTGGACTTTTCAACACAAATCAATTATGAAAAATAATAACTTTCACACTAAAATAATTCTTAAGTGTCGTTTATCACGAAATGTCGTCTTGAGTCACTGACATTATGATCTGTACTTATCTATTTCATAATTATTATTATGTTTCCGGTCAGATATGATTATTTTTAACAATATTTCCAAAACATTCTCATTACCGTAACAGTTTTTCCATGTCCCATAAAGTTATAAACAAAACAAACGTTGCTGCCCTAATGAAAATGCCTGTACACTAAAAAATACTAATATTCAAATGAAATTATACAATTATTATAAAATTTGATCAGACTTTTCTCAATTTGAGTTCTTTAGCCGTTTCAGTGATGAGAAGGGGGTAAAGGTGATGTTGGAGAATAAAAACCTCATTCTGAAGGCATATTAGCGAATACATTAACATAACTTGTTCTCATCTATGGACATTAACTACATTTAAAATAAACTGACTTGAGAATTTAACCCGGGACGCATTTCGATAATGAGAATTTGCGGTGAAAATATTACAAAATTCTGGCGAAAATGTAAAAATGTATTTATAAAAATGACACTTTCCCAAAAGCTAGACATCTTAGTCTTCATAATTATAGTAGATTTTTTTTTTTTTTTTTTGCAGATGCATCATGGTTTTGTAACTCAATTTACCACAGACCTTTTAAAACTGGTTTCATGAGAATCACCCAGCTAGAGACTAAGAGACACACAAACCTCAGACTCGATCAACTAGAGACATATTTTGGAGAAGAGTGATAGAATAACAGAATTAAACCCGGGACGTTGAGCTATTCTCTCTGGTCTTCATGAATAGCTGTTCAACACCAATCAATAATGAATCATTTTCATACTGCTTGTTGAGCTACAGATACATCCCTATAAAACACAGGCTGAAGCCAGCTGGCTAACACAGACACACAGAAACCATATTCAACACCAATCAATAATGAACAAGAATAACGCTCAAGACTCCAACCTGTATGTTCACCAGCAGACATAACACCAGGTTTTCTCTCTGGCCTTTATTTTCTTTTTTGAAAAATGTAACATTTATTTAACTAGGGCAAGTCAGTTAATAAGAACAAATTCTTATTTACAATAACGGCCTACACCGGCCAAACCCCGGACGACGCTGGGCCAACCCTATAAGAACTCCCAATCACGGCCGGTTTGTGATACGGCCGGTTTGTGATACAGCCTGGATTCAAACCAGGGGGGTCTGTAGTGAAGCCTCTAGCACTGAGATGCAGAGCCTTAGACCGCTGAGCCATGGTCTGTAGTGAAGCCTCTAGCACTGAGATGCAGTGCCTTAGACCGCTGAGCCATTCGGGAGCCCAAATGAGCAGCTGTTCAACACCAATTAATACTGCATATAACAGAGGTTAACAGAGACAGACTTACAGACACATTTACAATGTAAATACATATAAATACGGGTATTTATCTTTTATATCTTTTATATGTAAAACAGGATAACATGTATCCATCCAGTCAGTTCATTTAATGAAACCTACCACTGGTAACCAAGCTTAGGGTTCCTCAGTCCCTAACCAGGAGGAGGGTTCCTCAGACCCTAACCCCCTATTTATCTTGTGGCTGGTATGTTGGTACTCTAGGGCTTGCCTCCCAAACTAAACCCTATTCCCTACATAGTGCACTACTTTTGCCCATTTGACCAGGGCCCATAGAGTTCAGGTCAAACGCAGTGCACTATGAAAGGTAATAGGGTCTCACTTGAACGCACCTAAAACTTCCCATAGCGACGGTGCGTTTTATAATGACACTAAAACCATCCTGTATTTAATGAATTCATCTTTCTCCACAGACCATCACCCCCCATTCACAAGTAAACAATCCTACTTTTAAAAGCGATTGTTTTTTTAAAAAAACAATGAATAAGAAAAATCAGAGTTGGGTCGATAGCTGAAGCATGACAGCGTCACATTCAGATGGACCCGGAGTTTTAGAGTTGGGATATATTTCTAAAGGAATTTCTCTCGGCGCTTTTCAACAGGCAACGGAATAATAGAACATACTGCAGCCTAGGAAATGATCTACTTTATAACTCAATTTGTATTTTAAGATGATTTTTAACTGATCAAACTTCTGTCATATCAGACTGTAATGTCAGTTAATATAACAACCAAGTCGGCCGGCTGAGTTGGTGAAGATTTCTTTTGAACTTGAGCTAATTAAAACTAACAGGAAAAAAAATAGATACTATTGTTAAAATAATTGGTTGTTATTATTCTATTCCACATCTGCGACAAAACTGTGATCAACACACGATGAAGACGCTACCAGAATCCCCAGACCACACTACCCTCCACACCTCTATAAACTATGACTGCGTTATTCAAACACTTTCTGAGAATAAAACAAAGCGTCTTTCCTCCACTTACCTGAAGCAGCAGCGATCCCAACCCAAATCCGACAGAAACACCTCAAATCTCTCTTCATTTCCAATTCTCCCGGTCCTGCGGAGGTTTTAACCGATTCTTTTGTAAAAAAATTTTTTACTACAAAACGTCGCGTGTTTGAGGTGTTGATGAGTGCAGGGAGAGACAGAGGAGAGAAAGGAAAAGGAGGAATGGAAAACTCTGTGAGTTGAATGGGACAAACTCAGGTGTGCTTGCTGTGGAACATGTGAAACCGGGACTCTGTTACCAGAACCCGGTGAGGAGGATGTGCTGGGTGAAATGGAGGAGAGAAAAAAAAAAACGTTTTTCTCTTTTCCTGTTAAAAAACAAAAGGATGCAGCAAGACTTGAATGGACACCACGCGCACATTGGACACACACCCAAACACACACACACACACACACACACACACACACACACACACACACACACACACACACACACACACACACACACACACACACACACACACACACACACACACACACACACACACACACACACACACACACACTCTCTCGTTAATAAATTAGGCTAAACCTTCCAGTCACCGTAGAGGAATGACAGATGTCCTTCCTGGAGTGAAGATGTAATCCCAACACTATATTATCACCCAGTTAGACTGCTTCCTTTAACTGGTGGGTCACTGTTGATTCTCTTGAAATTCAACACTTCACATCCAAGTCATTTATCAATTCACCATTTTTAACTGTAACCTTAGATATAAATAGGCGAGTTAATGAAAGCTATATGCTTGACTCAGTCTCCTCCATTTATAAGTCACTGTAAAGAATTAAATAATTTCCCGACTACAACTTGAACCTTCTGGCATTTAAATAGTTAATGTGAGTTTTATCCTTGACTTGATTCAGTCCCCTCCATTTATTTCAGGATCATATGAAAACAATAACTTTTTAGCAGAATTTAAAACTTGTTTTAATGGTTAACAATATACAATTGGATTCTGGTAAGGTCATGCCAAAAGTGTCTGTCAATATCAATTTCAGTCTCAGAGATCTTTAAGTCCCTCAGAGATCTTTAAGTCTCTCAGAGATCTTTAAGTTCCTCAGAGATCTTTAAGTTCCTCAGAGATTATATATATTGCTTCCATCACTATCTTCCATGCATGAGAACATGTACTGACACACACACACACACACACACACACACACACACACACACACAAACACGCACACACACACACACACACACACACACACACACACACACACACACACACACACACACACACACACACACACACACACACACACACACACACACACACACACACACACACACACACAAGGCTGTTGGGAATAAGCATATCATAAGTATCCCTAATTATCATCACTGATGGAAGATCACATGTGGTATCGGTGGCATCAAGCTAATAACATTTCCAATAAAACACAAATGAAAGCTAATTTTCTCCTAACCTCCTCCTCTTCTCCTCCCCTCCACCCCCTCTTCTCCCCTCCTCCTCCTCCCCTCTTCTCTCCTCCTCCTCTCCTCCTCCTCTCTTACTCCCCCTTCTCCTCTCCTCTCCTCTCCTCTCCTCCTCCTCCCCCTCTCAAATCAAATCAAATAAAATGTATTTATATAGCCCTTCTTACATTGGCTGATATCTCAAAGTGCTGTACAGAAACCCAGCCTAAAACCCCAAACAGCAAGCAATGCAGGTGTAGAAGCACGGTGGCTAGGAAAAACTCCCTAGAAAGGCCAAAACCTAGGAAGAAACCTAGAGAGGAACCAGGCTATGAGGGGTGGCCAGTCCTCTTCTGGCTGTGCCGGGTGGAGATTATAACAGCACATGGCCAAGATGTTCAAATGTTCCTAAATTACCAGCATGGTCAAATAATAATAATCATAGTAGTTGTCGAGGGTGCAACAAGTCAGTAACACAAGAGTAAGTGTCAGTTGGCTTTTTCATAGCCGATCTTTGAGAGTATCTCTACCGCTCTGGGACAGATAGCACGTCCGGTGAACAGGTCAGGGTTCCATAGCCGCAGGCAGAACAGTTGGAACTGGAGCAGCAGCACGGCCAGGTGAACTGGGGACAGCAAGGAGTCATCAAGCCTGGTAGTCCTGAGGCATGGTCCAAGGGCTCAGGTCCTCCGAGAGAGAGAAAGAAAGAAAGAGAGAAAGAGAGAATTAGAGAGAGCATATTTAAATTCACACAGGACACCGGAAATGACAACAGAAATACTCCAGATATGACAGACTGACCCTAGCCCCCAACACATAAACTACTGCAGCATAAATACTGGAAGCTCTCCTCTCTCCCTCTCATCCTCCCCTCTCCTCTCCTCTCCTCTCCTCTCCTCTCCCTCTCTCCCGCTCATCCTCCCCCTCTTCTCTCCTCTTCCTCCTCCTCCTCCTCCTATCCTACTCCCCCTCTCCTCCTCCTCTCCTCCTCTCCACCAGCCCTCCTCTACAGGGACTGGTTGTGGTGTGAAAGGGAAACGTGTTAAGTGCCGGACCAGTTCTGTGTGACCAGAGGCCAACATAGGGAATAGGGTGCCAACATAGGGAATAGGGTGCCAACATAGGGAATAGGGTGCCAACATAGGGAATAGGGTGCCAACATAGGGAATAGGGTGCCAACATAGGGAATAGGGTGCCAACATAGGGAATAGGGTGCCAACATAGGGAATAGGGTGCCAACATAGGGAATAGGGTGCCAACATAAGGAATAGGGTGCCAACATAGGGAATAGGGTGCCAACATAGGGAATAGGGTGCCATTTGAGACGTAGATCAAGCTATCAGCCTTATGTTAAGAGGAAGATACAGTTGAAAGATTAAAGGAGAGCTGAACACTCTAGGATCTCAGATGCAATAATCGAATAACCTCAAAACCAACGTTTGGACAGACAAGCTGTCTTCATCAGGGTATAATGACAAACACTATGGGTCACTAGTTTATATAGCATCAAAGGATCCACACAGGTGTCTGTAATCATGGCCGGGTGTGGCCTGATATCATTGGTTAATACAGCAGATAGAAAAATAACATAACAAAAACATGAATGGATAGCATAGGATCATAGATACAATTTGGCTACATAAGCCTAGAAAACATTTACTATAGCAAAGTCACAATAATCACAAGAATGGCTTCAGATCAAAGTCTACGTTGAGACCGAAGGGAGCGAGGGTCTTTAAATTAAAGATCCATCAGCCTCTCGTTATAACAATAAATTCTCGAGGTCACCCCCTCTCTCCTAAGGAGGGTGACGTGTTCGATGCCGATATAACGTAGAGACGAGATCGAGTGGTTTGCTTCCATAAAGTGAGCCATAACTGGGTAAGTCGAGTTTTACCACCTAATGGTGCTCCGATG
The DNA here is from genome assembly GCF_901001165.1 of Salmo trutta. Lineage (NCBI taxonomy): Eukaryota > Metazoa > Chordata > Actinopteri > Salmoniformes > Salmonidae > Salmo > Salmo trutta. Next base: position 1,702,036 of record NC_042959.1, read on the forward strand.
CTCCGAGATTCGTACTTTTAATTCACGCTTTGTTTTACCCACATAGATACAAGACATCTGGAACTGGAAAGGCTGTCACACTCTGATCTGTTTCACCTGTCTTTATGATTGTCTCCACCCCCCCACACCAGGTGTTGCCCATCTTCCCCATTATCCCCTGTGTATTTATACCTGTGTTCTCTGTTTGTCTGTTGCCAGTTCGTTTTGTTCGTCAAGCCTACCAGCGTTTTTTCCCCCTTGCTCCTGTCTGTTTCTAGATCATGTTTTCGAGCTTTCCCGGTTTTGACCATTCTGCCTGCCCTGACCCTGAGACTGCCTGCCCTGATCCTGAGCCTGCCTGCTTTTTCTGTACCTTGTCACACCACCCTGGATTATTGAACTCTGCCTGCCCTGACCCCAAGACTGCCTGCCCGGACCCTGACCCCGAGACTACCTGCCCAGACCCTGACCCTGAGACTGCCTGCCCTGACCCTGAGACTGCCTGCCCTGACCCCGAGACTGCCTGCCCTGACCCTGAGACTGCCTGCCGTTCTGTACCTTTTGGACTCTGATCTGGATTACTGACCTCTGCCTGCTCTTGACCTGTCGTTTTGTCTGCCCCCCTGTTCTAGTAATAAACTTTAGTTACTTCGACACTGTCTGTATCTGGGTCTTCTCCTGAAACGTGATACAGGCTCTGCTATCAGCTTTACGTTAGAGGAAGATACAGGACATCTGGAAATGAGAAACCTCTGTAGTAAAACATACACAGCCAGACATGCAGGCTTGTTCACAGACTAACACGCACCCAGACATGCAGGCAGTGGTGTAAAGTACTTAAGTAAAAATACTTTAAAGTACTACTTAAGTAGTTTTTTGGGGGTATCTGTACTTTATATTTTTGACTACTTTTGCTTCACTGCATCCCTGTAGAAAATATAGTACCTTTTACTTCATACATTTTCCTTGACAACCAAAAGCACTTGTTACATTTTGAAGGCTTAGCGGGACAGGAAAATGGTCTAATTCGCACACTTATCAAGAGAACATCCTGGTCGTCCCTGCTGCCTCTGATCTGGCAGACTCACTAAACACATGCTTCGCTTGTAAATTATGTATGAGTTGGAGCGTAACCCTGGCTATCAGTAAATACATTTTTTTTTAAACTAGAAAATGTGGCCATTTGCTTTGCTTAACATAAGGAATTTGAAAGGATTTATAATTATTTGTTATTATGAGAGTGTGTGGTGTGTTATTATGAGAGAGTGGTGTGTTATTATGAGAGAGTGGTGTGTTATTATGAGAGAGTGGTGTGTTATTATGAGAGAGTGGTGTGTTATTATGAGAGAGTAGTGTGTTATTATGAGAGAGTGGTGTGTTATTATGAGAGAGTGGTGTGTTATTATGAGAGAGTGGTGTGTTATTATGAGAGAGTGTGGTGTGTTATTATGAGAGAGTGGTGTGTTATTATGAGAGAGTGGTGTGTTATTATGAGAGAGTGGTGTGTTATTATGAGAGAGTGGTGTGTTATTATGAGAGAGTGGTGTGTTATTATGAGAGAGTAGTGTGTTATTATGAGAGAGTGGTGTGTTATTATGAGAGAGTGGTGTGTTATTATGAGAGAGTGGTGTGTTATTATGAGAGAGTGTGGTGTGTTATTATGAGAGAGTGGTGTGTTATTATGAGAGAGTGGTGTGTTATTATGAGAGAGTGGTGTGTTATTATGAGACTGTGTGGTGTGTTATTATGAGTGTGTGGTGTGTTATTATGAGTGTGTGGTGTGTTATTATGAGAGAGTGGTGTGTTATTATGAGAGTGTGGTGTGTTATTATGAGAGTGTGGTGTGTTATTATGAGTGTCACGTCCTGACCATAGTAAGCTGTTATTTTCTATGGTAGAATAGGTCGGGGCATGACAGGAGGGTTTTCTAGTTTAGTTTTTCTATGTTGTTATGTTCTAGTTTTGTATTTCTATGTTGGGTTGTTCTAGTTTTTGTATTTCTATGTTGGGCTGTGTTTGGGATGATCTCCAATTAGAGGCAGCTGGTCATCGTTGTCTCTAATTGGAGGTCGTATTTAAGTAGGTGTTTGTCCCACCTGGGTTTGTGGGAGATTATCTTTGAGTAGTGTATGTTTCACCTCTGCGTCACGGTTTGTTGTTTTTTTTGTCATTCAGTTTATTTATGTACTGCATAGTTTCACAGTATAAATGAAATGTGGAACGACACACACGCTGCACTTTGGTCTGTTTCTCCTTTCGACAACTGTGACTGTGTGTGTGTGTGTGTGTGTGTGTGTGTGTGTGTGTGTGTGTGTGTGTGTGTGTGTGTGTGTGTGTGTGTGTGTGTGTGTGTGTGTGTGTGTGTGTGTGTGACGAGCTGTTCAGGGCTCACTGAGCCGTGACACCATACTGACCAGAACACCACGCCCCCAAGTGATGCATGGGGGAACCACACCGCAGCTTAACCATCAACCTTCCTGTGCCATACAGCCCCGGACCACTTTATAGAGACTATGGTACTTTCACATACAGAGAAGGACTTTTTCATATCCCATACAGGGAGGCTACAATAACACCAATTACAATAACAACTTGAATTCATTCATTAGTACACCAGCTCCTTGTTTTGACGTGAAAACTGCAGTGAAATATTAGGAAGGTGTTCCTGGTGTTCCTAATGTTTTGTATGCTCAGTGTATAGTGCCTTGTATAGTACTCCTCTGGTCAAAAAAATGGCACTATATAAGGAATAGGAAGCCATTTTGGACACAGACAGATCCAGTCTCCTGCAGTATGAGAGGAATTGAATGCAGGGCTAACAGAGGTGTAACAAGCAGATACACACACACACCCTTGGGTTCCCAGGACTAACAAAACAGATATACACACACACACCCTTGGGTTCCCCGGGACTAACAGAGGTACACACACACCCTTGGGTTCCCTGGACTAACAGAGGTACACACACACATCCTTGGGTTCCCTGGGATAACAGAGGTACACACACACACACCCTTGGGTTCCCCGCGGGACTAACAGACAGAGGTCCACACACAAACACACTGTAAGGGCTGTCGTGAGAGAGAGTAGACCAAGGTGCAGTGGAGTTAGTGTTCATCATTGAATATTTAATAGCAGAAAGAACACTATACAAACAAAACAAGAAACCTGACAGCCAAACAGTCCTGTCAGGTGCAAAACACTAACAGAAACAATTACCCACAAAACCCAAAGGGAAAAACATGCTCCTTATGTGTGATTCCCAATCAGCAACAACGCTCTACTGCTGTGCCTGATTGGGAGCCACACACGGCCCAAAACAAAGAAATACAAAAACATAGAAAAAGGAACATAGAGCGCCCACCCAATGTAACACCCTGGCCTAACCAAAATAAAGAACAAAAACCCCTCTCTATGGCCAGGGCGTTACACACACGTGTTCATCTAGCTGCTGTTGTCTGTCTGCGTCTGTAATACCTCGCCACAGGGCTAACACACTCATAACTATGATAATGGCGTTCGTGTGTAACAAACCACAACCAATAACAACAAGGAAAACATCTGGTAATCTGTCGGTTTCAACGATGAATGTTATTTCGGTTTACTGTGGATTCTTGAGTGAATCAGAAGTCTGAGTGTTTAGGGGAAGACTCTGAGACATGAGGGACAGGCAATGCTAACCATGCTAACATGAATACTGCTAATACAAATGGAATAATCAACGAGGGGCTCTACGTTCTACAGAAATTATCCGACGTGGAAGGTGTGTGCAGCGTGTTAATAATAAAGAGAAGTATTGTTTGTCATCAACAATGTTGTTGTTATTTCCGTCACGGATATCACCATCATCATTATCGTACAATGTGACGATAATGATGTGTATTGTCACATGACAGACTCTGTCCATATATTTCCTGTGATGATAATGATGTCTACTGTCACATGACAGACTCTGTCCATCTATTTGAGTTTATTTGAGTTTATTTTATTTTTACAGGGACAGTGCACATTAATCAACGTTTCAGTAAAAGTGCAGGTTTTAGCCAGCCGGCTAATTTTCAACAGTACAGAAGAAGTTATCACAGCAGTAGTAATTTTCAACCGCAGTCCCTGGGCAGGTTATTAAAAACAATTACAATACAGACAATCAATGAGCAGTGAGCACACGCAGAGCAACATAGGACAAGCAAGACATAGCATACAGACAGAGCAACATAGGACAAGCAAGATGTAGCATACAGACAGAGCAACATAGAACAAAAAGCAACAAGACAAAATCCATAAAAGCAACTAAGTGTTTCCATACCTCACAAGCTACAGACAACAGACAACATGGAAAGCGGCAATACACAGCTAGGGATTATGTTCACAAATCTGATTGACCTTCATCCATGTCTTCATGCATTTTGTAAAAGTGTGATATGTGGTGCAGTTATGTGTGTCTGATGGCAGTGTATTCCAGACATGGGAAGCTCTCACAGAGATAGCAGATTGACTGAAGGTGCTTTTCCTTAAGGGAACTATCCAGTCACCTCTCATGGCAGACCTTGTGGATCTGCTGCCATATGTTTGGGTTTTCTGTTCAACTAAAATACTGAGTGGAGGGGGAGCTAGGCCATTTAGGATCTTGAATACAAGACATGCGTCGGTGTATTGCACCAGATTTTCCCAACTCAGGAGCTCATGCTTTCTGAGGATGTAACAGTGATGATGGCTATTGGGCTTCCTATCGAGCACTTTGAGAGCCTGTTTGTAGACAGACTGAATGGGTTTTAATGTTGTACAGCAAGCTTGGGTCCAACTAGTCAAGCAGTATGTTAAGTGGGGGAGTATCATCGATTTGAAGTACAGTCTTGCTACCTCTGTGGTCAAACAATTTCGTATAAATCGGAAATTAGCTAGGTTGAATTTGGTTATTTGAATTACCTTTTTCACATGCTTTTTAAAAGAGAGGTTGGAATCAAGTATGATGCCAAGGTACTTAAAATCAGATACCACCTGGAGCTTCTCCCCTGACACATAGACATCTGGCTCAGTAGCATCTGTTGCCCTCTTTGTGAAGAACATGCAAACAGTTTTTTTTCACATTGAGATGCAAACACGAGTCACTGAGCCACTTTGTAACCTTGACCATTACAGTAGTGAGTTCTTGTGCAGCTTGTTGTTTGCTCTTTGCATGCACATATATCACTGTATCATCTGCATACATTTGAACTTCAGACCCAGTACAGACAGAAGGCAGATCATTAATGTACAGGCTGAACAGGAGGGGCCCCAGTATTGACCCTTGGGGCACGCCCACATCATAGCTAAGAGTGGGCAACAGCTCACTGCTCACTCTGACAAACTGAGTTCTGCCTTCAAGGTATGATTTCATCCATCTCAAGGCATCGGGGGGAAAAGTTGAACTTGGACAATTTTGTGATGAGAATCTCATGGTTAACAGTATCGAAAGCCTTCCTTAGGTCCAGAAACACAGCCCCAACAACACCCCCTTTGTCCATCTTGGACTTGACATTTTCCAGAAGAAAGCAGTTGGCCGTTTCTGTGGAGTGATTCGCTCTTAAGCCAAACTGCATGGAGTGTAATGTGAAGGGGCTGTTGTTGAGGTGGGAAATCATCTATTTCCTGTGATGTCACCAGAACACTAGTCACTACCCCCTAGCAACAGTCTGGAGGTCTGATCTCTGTTCCCCCTAGCAGCAGTCTGGAGGTCTGATCTCTTTTCCCCCTAGCAACAGTCTGGATGTCTGATCTCTGTAACCCCTAGCAACAGTCTGGAGGTCTGATCTTTGTAACCCTTAGCAACAGTCTGGATGTCTGATCTCTGTTCCCCCTAGCAGCAGTCTGGAGGTCTGATCTCTGTAACCCCTAGCAACAGTCTGGAGGTCTGATATCTGTTCCCCCTAGCAACAGTCTGGAGGTCTGATCTCTGTAACCCCTAGCAACAGTCTTGAGGTCTGATCTCTGTAACCCCTAGCAACAGTCTGGAGGTCTGATCTCTGTTCCCCCTAGCAACAGTCTGGAGGCAGCATCCATACTGTCCCTGTTCCTGGCCATCCTGCACAGTGCTGACCATAACCCTCCTGGGGCCAGTTAGTTACCCAGCTAGAAGGCTGCAGGCCTAATCCCCTACCCTCCCTCCTGTCAATGTGTTTGTGTGACCTCTGACCCTTGCAAGAGGAAACAGGAAGTGGTTGAGCGGTGTGTTAGAGGAGATAACTGAGGTGCATCCTTGCTGGGTGACTGGGCAGGGGGATGTCAGGGATGTTCCTCAGGGTTACAACACACTTCCCCCTCCAATGTGCACTGTGCTAACCCGACTACAGCCCCCGAGGCCTGGCCTGGTTAGTTACAGCTACGCTAACCCCGACTACAGCCCCCCAGGCCTGGTTAGTTACAGCTACGCTAACCCCCACTACAGCCCCCCAGGCCTGGTTAGTTACAGCTACGCTAACCCCCACTACAGCCCCCCAGGCCTGGTTAGTTACAGCTACGCTAACCCCCACTACAGCCCCCCAGGCCTGGCCTGGTTAGTTACAGCTACGCTAACCCCCACTACAGACCCCCAGGCCTGGCCTGGTTAGTTACAGCTACGCTAACCCCCACTACAGCCCCCCAGGCCTGGCCTGGTTAGTTACAGCTACTCTATCCCCCACTACAGCCCCCCAGGCCTGGCCTGGTCAGTTACAGCTACATCCTCGTCAACGTCTACAACATGCAAGTGTGTTTATGTGTTTGTTTTTGCTTTGATGAGGTAAGCTCTTCAACATTCCCTCATCCCAAGGCTACGACCGTGCAGAGTCATGAACATGGAGGAAATTTACATTTACATTTTAGTCATTTAGCAGACGCTCTTATCCAGAGCGACTTACAGTAGTGAATGCATACATTTCATACAATTTCATACATATCATACTTTTTTTTTTTTTTTTCTGTGCTGGCCCCCCGTGGGAATCGAACCTACAATCCTGGTGTTGCTAACACCATGCTCTACCAACTGAGCTACAGGGAAGAAATCATATATATCATTTTTTTTTCATATTAATTGTCAGTTTGTCTGTCAAAAGTTCAATCACCACTTCATTGTTTCTGGACAAGCTGCGTACAACAAAAAGGCTGCCATATTGGGCTTTATTTTTTATTGGACAATCGCTGTCTGTCATGTAAACAGACGAATCCCGTTGAAAACCATTGACTCAAACTGTAATTTGCAGACACAAAATCTGTGTTGCAGTAGTCAAAAACAGGTCATCAGAAAGCTATGCTGAGAACTGAAGACCATAGATGCCACGACTTCCGCCGAAGTCGGTCCCTCTCCTTGTTCGGGCGGCGTTCGGTGGTCGGCGTCACCGGTCTTTTAGTCATCGCCGATCCACTTTTCATTTTCCATTTGTTTTGTCTTTGTTTTCTACACACCTGGTTTCTATTCCCCAATTACATGTTCATTATTTAACCCTCTGTTTCCCACATATTTAGTGTACGTGTTTATTGATTGTTCATGTCGGTACTTGTCGGCTGGTTATATTTGCCGGGTTATGAATTTACGCCCGTTATTTTCGAGTGACCGGTATTTCTCCGCACTTTGAGTATTGTCTGTATACTGGTGCTGTCGTGGAATTAAATACCTTGTACACTCATTTCTGCTCTCCTGCGCCTGATTCACTGCACCAGTTAACCACCGCCTGACAAAAGACATCAGACATGAGAACTGTTGAGATCTGAAGACCATAGACATCAGACATGAAAACTGTTGAGATCTGAAGACCATAGACATCAGACATGAGAACTGTTGAGATCTGAAGACCATAGACATCAGACATGAGAACTGTTGAGATCTGAAGACCATAGACATCAGACATGAAAACTGTTGAGATCTGAAGATCATAGGCATCAGACATGAGAACTGAAGACCATAGACATCAGACATGAGAACTGTTGAGATCTGAAGACCATAGGCATCAGACATGAGAACTGTTGAGATCTGAAGACCATAGGCATCAGACATGAGAACTGAAGACCATAGACATCAGACATGAGAACTGTTGAGATCTGAAGACCATAGACATCAGACATGAGAACTGTTGAGATCTGAAGACCATAGGCATCAGACATGAGAACTGTTGAGATCTGAAGACCATAGGCATCAGACATGAGAACTGTTGAGATCTGAAGACCATAGGCATCAGACATGAGAACTGAAGACCATAGGCATCAGACATGAGAACTGAAGACCATAGACATCAGACATGAGAACTGTTGAGATCTGAAGACCATAGGCATCAGACATGAGAACTGTTGAGAACTGTGTTGGTCAAAGAAGGCAACTTGATTTGGTTCATTGTTTATTTTCATTGACATCTTCATTGACAGAGTTCCTCTGTCCAGTGTCTATGTCCATATGCCCATCTTAATCTTTTCTTTTTATTGGCCAGTCTGAGATATGGCTTTTTCTTTGCAACTCTGTCTAGAAGGCCAGCATCTCGGAGTCGCCTCTTCACTGTTGACGTTGAGACTGGTGTTTTGCGGGTACTATTTAATGAAGCTGCCAGTTGAGGACTTGTGAGGTGTCTGTTTCTCAAACTAGACACTCTAATGTACTTGTCCTCTTGCTCAGTTGTGCACTGGGGCCTCCCACTCCTCTTTCTATTCTGGTTAGAGACAGTTTGCGCTGTTCTGTGAAGGGAGGAGTACACAGGGCTGTACGAGATCTTCAGTTTCTTGGCAATGTCTCGCATGGAACAGCCTTCATTTCTCAGAACAAGAATAGACTGATGAGTTTCAGAAGAAAGGTCTTTGTTTCTGATCATTTTGAGCCTGTAATCGAACCCACAAATGCTGATGCTCCAGATACTCAACTAGACTAAAGAAGGCCAGTTTTAATGCTTCTTTAAGTCAGTACAACAGTTTTCAGCTGTGCTAACATAATTGCAAAAGGGTTTTCTAATGATCAATTAGCCCTTAAAAATGATAAACTTGGATTAGCTAACACAACGTGCCATTGGAACACAGGAGTGATGGTTGCTGATAATGGGCCTCTGTACGCCTATGTAGATATTCCATAAAAAATCTGCAGTTTCCAGCTACAATAGTAATTTACAACATTAACAATGTCTACACTGTATTTCTGATCAATTATATTTTATTTTAATGGACAAGAAATGTGCTTTTCTTTCAAAAACAAGTACATTTTTAAATGACCCCACACTTTTGAACGGTAGTGTATATGTACATATTCTCATTCACCCCTTTAGATGTGTGTGTATTAGGTAGTTGTTAGGGAATTGTTAGATGTTACTGCACTGTCAGAACTAGAAGCACAAGCATTTCTCTACACTCGCATTAACATCTGCTAACCACGTGTATATGACAAATAACATTTGATTTGATTTGATAAAATGAATTGATATCGAGCATTTTGGTGATTTAGACTTGGGAAGCTCAGACAGTAGCTAGTATTACATCAACTGGCAAATCAAGAGCCAAGGATCAGAGAAACCCATCTCAAAGACACCAGTCAGGACCAGGGGTAGCGTGCAGGAGCATTATGGGCTGTGGTTTCTGACTATAGTCATTGATACACCAGTCTTCTACACCTATTGTTGACACATCTGTCCTAACAGGTCGACAGGAGGATAGTGCAGCAGCTGTATGGGCTGTGGTTTCTGGTTAGTATCATTGACACAGGGGCTAAAGAACGGCAGAACTCTGCCTCTGGGGCCGTTACTAAAGGAGTACAGGAAACTCATGTCATCAGCGTTATAGAAGGACACCTTCCCTCTCGTCACAGTCCAGGAACACCCCCTATCCTCTGGGGAGACCACCCAACCTGCAGGATACAACATGGAGGGGAGAGAGAAACAAGATGTTATCAGGTGAAGCAGTTCTCGATCAATGTGTTTTAAAGAGTCACTTTAGCTCCAATACTCTACGGGTCTCACATACACGCTTAGGAAAAAAAAGAGTTCCAAAACAGTTCTTGGCTGTCCCCACGGGAGAACCCTTTGAAGAACCCTTTATTGGTTCCAGGTAGAAACCTTTCGGGTTTCATGTAAAACCTTTCGTTGGAGGGGTTCTACCTGGAACCCAAAAGGGTTCTTCAAAAGGGTTCTCTCGTGGGCACAGCTGAAGAAGAGTGTCCCCTGGAGTTTCTCTAAACCCTGAAGTGTCACTGCTGTACTGCAGAGGATCCCACCTGGAGCCGTGTCCAGGGCTGTGTGCCTGCAGAGTACTGGTCTCCCTCTCTCAGTCGTAGGGTCCAGTAACCTCTCTCAGGACTCAGCTTGACCCGGGCCCGACAGTCAACCCTCTCAAGCTGTCTCACTACACAAAACAGGAGATAGACTAGTGTCCTGTCCAGAGGGTGTCCTGTACATCAGAAACAGGAGATAGAGTAGTGTCCTGTACATTAGAAACAGGAGATAGACTAGTGTCCTGTCCAGGGGGTGTCCAGTACATCAAGCTGTCTCACTACAGAAACGGGAGATAGACTAGTGTCCTGTCCAGGGGGTGTCCTGTACATCAGAAACAGGAGATAGACTAGTGTCCTGTCCAGGGGGTGTCCTGTACATCAGAAACAGGAGATATACTTGGACAAGGCTACTTTACAATACAGAAACATTAGTAACACACACACACACACACACACACACACACACACACACACACACACACACACACACACACACACACACACACACACACACACACACACACACACACGAATCTACCTCCCAGAAGTGGCGTCCATATTGGAAGCCCTGAGGGCCGGACCTGAGGGGAGAAGGGTTACATGAAGGTCGCTTTCCAATTGGTCATTTTATTCTATGTAATTTTACAGGGAGATCAACAACGAGGCCCAGGTCTCTTTTTCCAGTGAGCCCTGAAGTGACCTACATAGAAAATACATGCCTTAATGCTTTATAAACAGCCGTAGTATACACGCAGCATAAAAAAACAAAAACAGGATACAGCATCTTGTAAACAACCGTAGGATACAACGTCTTTAAAACAACATCTTTAAAACATCTTTAAAACAACATCTTTAAAACAACATCTTTAAAACATCATCTTTAAAACAACATCTTTAAAACAACATCTTTAAAACAACATCTTTAAAACAACATCTTTAAAACAACCCTAGGAGAGAACATCTTTAAAACAACCCTAGGAGAGAACATCTTTAAAACAACATCTTTAAAACATCATCTTTAAAATAACCGTAGGAGAGAACGTCTTTAAAACAACAGCAGGATACAGCGGTTTCTGGCTTTAAAACAACAGTAGGATACAGCGGTTTCTGGCTTTAAAACAACAGCAGGATACAGCGGTTTCTGGCTTTAAAACAACAGCAGGATACAGCGGTTTCTGGCTTTAAAACAACAGCAGGATACAGCGGTTTCTGGCTTTAAAACAACAGTAGGATACAGCGGTTTCTGGCTTTAAAACAACAGCAGGATACAGCGGTTTCTGGCTTTAAGTGACGCTGGACTTGGTTCCATGTCTAAGAAACTAAAAACAGTTCTCCCTAGAGTAACAAAGTACATGAAAGACAAGCCAGTCCTGAGATCGTGTTGGATATATGCTGACTACACTGGCCACTCTTAGATGCTGACTACACTGGCCACTCTTAGATGCTGACTACACTGGCCATTGCTAGCTAATATGTCCTGGGAGATGACCATTCGGTTGCTATTTTACCTGAAATCCATATGGTCCTTTTCTGAGCTGGATCTTTGTAGAATTTTGACCCGGAGTCATACATCCAATTATCAACACGAAAAAAGCTGGGCATCTAGCATTCTGAGCCAAAGCATTCTAACAGTCTAATAAATACATTATTATTGCAAAAATATATATAATTTGGTTGTGTTTATGAAGGTTTTAGGTTGGCCAATAATTATAACACACGAAAAGAAAGGTTGGGACTTGCAGTGCATCACGTGTTTCAAATAGAACCAAGTTTTATTTTAGAGCTTGGCTTAGCAGACGCTCATTCATACACCCAAACGGTGTGGGTGAAATGATTGAATAACAAGTGTACAATTATTTTTGCAACGCTCACGCATGCAACAGGTGTGGTTTGCATGGTAACCCTAACTGGTGTGGTTTACATGGTATCCCCAACAGGTGTGGTTTGCATGGTATCCTAACTGGTGTGGTTTGCATGGTATCCCTAACAGGTGTGGTTTGCATGGTATCCTAACTGGTGTGGTTTGCATGGTATCCCTAACAGGTGTGGTTTGCATGGTATCCCTAACTGGTGTGGTTTACATGGTATCACCAAGAGGTGTGGTTTGCATGGTATCCCCAACTGTACAAGCGCAGGCTTTTGCTCCAGGCTAGCAGACAATTAAAACAAATCTCACAAGAAATGTCATGCACGTGTCCAAAATGTGGCTAAACAGCTTATTTACATCCCCACAGATGTATTGTTGTTGGAGGTAGAACAACAAAGCCATAATTACTAATATAACTTACTATATACTGAAATAAAATATAAACTCAGAATGATACAATTTCAAAGATTTTTACTAAGTCACAGTTCATAAGGAAATCAGTCAACTGAAAGAAATGAATTAGGTTCTAATCAATGGATTTCACATGACTGGGCAGGGGCCCAGCCTTGGGTGGGCCTGGGAGGGCATAGGCCCACCCACATCCAAAATTTATTTTTGATACTGTCGCAAAGCTAACTAAAAAGCAGCATTCCCCAAGAGAGGATGGCTTTCACTTCAGCAGTAATAAATTCATGAACTTCTTTGAGGAAAAGATCATGATCATTAGAAAGCAAATTACGGAAAGCAAATTACTCCTCTTTAAATCTGGGTATTCCTCCAAAGCTCCATTGTCCTGAGTCTGCACAACTCTGCCAGGACCTAGGATCAAGGGAGACACACAAGTGTTTTAGTACTATATATCTTGTCACAATGATAAAAATAATAATGGCCTCTAAAACTTCAAGCTGCATACTGGACCCTATTCCAACTAAACTACTGAAAGAGCTGCTTCCTGTGCTTGGCCCTTCCATGTTGAACATAATAAACGTCTCTCTATCCACCGGATGTGTACCAAACTCACTAAAAGTGGCAGTATTAAAGCCTCTCCTGAAAAAGCCAAACCTTGACCAAGAAAATATAAAAAACTATCGGCCTGTATCGAATCTTCCAATCCTCTCAAAAAAAATTGAAAAAGCTGTTGCACAGCAACTCACTGCGTTCCTGAAAACAAACAATGTATACGAAACACTTCAGTCAGGTTTTAGACACCATCATAGCACTGAGACTGCACTTGTGAAGGTGGTAAATGACCTTTTAATGGCGTCAGACCGAGGCTCTGCATCTGTCCTCGTGCTCCTAGATCTTAGTGCTGCTTTTGATACCATCGATCACCACATTCTTTTGGAAAGATTGGAAACCCAAATTGGTTTACACGGACAAGTTCTGGCCTGGTTTAGATCTTATCTGTCGGGAAGATATCAGTTTGTCTCTGTGGATGGTTTGTCCTCTGACCAATCAACTGTAAATGTCGGTGTTCCTCAAGGTTCTGTTTTAGGACCACTGTAGTTTTCACTATATATTTTACCTCTTGGTGATGTCATTCGGAAACATAATGTTAACTTTCACTGCTATGCGGATGACACACAGCTGTACATTTCGATGAAACATGATGAAGCCCCAAAATTGCCCTCGCTGGAAGCCTGTGTTTCAGACATAAGGAAGTGGATGGCTGCAAATGTTCTACTTTTAAACTCGGACAAAACAGAGATGCTTGTTCTAAGTCCCAAGAAACAAAGAGACCTTCTGTTGAATCTGACAATTAATCTTGATGGTTGTACAGTCGTCTCAATAGAACTGTGAAGGACCTGGGCGTTACTCTGGACCCTGATCTCTTTTGACGAACATATCAAGACTGTTTCAAGGACAGCTTTTTTCCATCTACTTAACATTGCAAAAATCAGAAACTTTGTCAAAAAATGATGCAGAAAAATTAATCCATGCTTTTGGCACTTCTAGGTTAGACTAGTGCAATGCTCTACTTTCCGGCTACCCGGATAAAGCACAAAATAAACTTCAGTTAGTGCTAAACACGGCTGCTAGAATCTTGAGTAGAACCAAAAAATTTGATCATATTACTCCAGTGCTAGCCTCTCTACACTGGGATTCTCTGCCTCTAAGCCTGTTACAGGGGCTGAGTCACTGGCTTACTGGTGCTCTTCCATGCCGTCCCTGGGAGGGGTGCATCACTTTAGTGGGTTGAGGCATTGACATGATCTTCCTGTCTGGGTTGGCGCCCCCCTTGGGTTGTGCCGTGGCGAAGATCTTTGTGGGCTATACTCGGCCTTGTCTCAGGATGGTAAGTTGGTGGTTGAAGATATCCCTCTAGTGGTGTGGGGGCTGTGCTTTGGCAAAGTGGGTGGGGTTATATCCTGCCTGTTTGGCCCATTTCGGGGGTATCGTTGGATGGGGCCACAGTGTCTCCCGACTTCCCAACTGGAATACTGTCGACAAGAATAAACACTTTGAATACCATACAATGGACTTCCCAACTGGAATACTGTCGACAAGAATAAACACTTTGAATACCATAGAATGGACTTCCCAACTGGAATACAGGGATTTTTCTGCCATTGAAATCCTTCTGCATACTTACAGTTGAAGTCAGAAGTTTACGGAATGATTTGATTAGTGTAGTGTTAGCTAGCTACATAGTTGTCTTTGCTGTCTTTGTATCTAAGATAATTGTGTAGTTTAGAGTAATTATCGAGGTTAGCTAGCCAGGTTAGCTAGTGTTAGCTAGCTACATAGTTGCCTTTGTATCATGATAAGGTGTAGCACTGAAACTATCGAGGTTACCTAGCCAGTTACACTTTCAAACAAAGTCAACAACGCAGCCACTGCTAGCTAGCCTACTTTACCAGCCAGCAGTACTGTATCATTTTAGTCATTTTAGTCAATTAGTTGTCTTTGTCATAGTTTGTCATAGTTTGATAATTGTGTAGTTTAGAGTAATTATCGAGGTTAGCTGGCCAGCTATTTTTCGTCCCCCGCGACGCCATTTCCAAACCTAGCCAACTATTACCGACGAGCAGCATTGTAGAAATGAAATACATTACAAAGGAACGTCTTGATTAGTGTTATGTTAGCTAGCTACATAGTTGCCTTTGTATCATGATAAGGTGTAGTACTGAAACTATCGAGGTTACCTAGCCAGCTACACTTTCAAACAAAGTCAACAACGCAGCCACTGCTAGCTAGCCTACTTCACCAGCCAGCAGTACTGTATCATTTCAATCATTTTAGTCAATAAGATTTTTGCAACGTAAGCTTAACTTTCTGAACATTCGAGACGTGTAGTCCAATTGTCATTCCAATCTCCTTTGCATTAGCGTAGCCTCTTCTGTAGCCTGTAAACTATGTGTCTGTCTATCCCTGTTCTCTCCCCTCTGCACAGGCCATACAAACGCTTCACACCGCGTGGCCGCTGCCACTCTAACCTGGTGGTCCCAGCGCGCACGACCCACGTGGAGTTCCAGGTCTCCGGCAGCCTCTGGAACTGCCAGTCTGCAGCCAACAAGGCAGAGTTCATCTCAGCCTATGCTACCCTCCAGTCCCTCGACTTCTTGGCGCTGAGGGAAACATGGATTACCACAGATAACACTGCTACTCCTACTGCTCTCTCCTCGTCTGCCCACGTGTTCAGGTCAGCGGGGTGGTGGCACTGGGATCCTCATCTCTCCCAAGTGGACATTCTCTCTTTCTCCCCTGACCCATCTGTCTATCGCCTCCTTTGAATTCCATGCTGTCACAGTTACCAGCCCTTTCAAGCTTAACTTCTGACCCACTGGAATTGTGATACAGTGAATTGTAAGTTAAATAATCTGTCTGTAAACAATTGTTGGAAAAATTACTTGTGTCATGAACAAAGTAGATCCCCTAACCGACTTGCCAAAACTATAGTTTGTTAACAAGATATTTGTGGAGTGGTTGAAAAAATGAGTTTTATTGACTCCAACCTAAGTGTATGTAAACCTCCGACTTCAACTGTATATACAGTGCATTCAGAAAGTATTCACACCCCTTGACTTTTTCACATTTTGTTACAGCATTATTCTAAAATGGCTAAAATTATTATTTTTCATCAATCTACACGCAATACCGCATAATGACAAAGAGATAACAGGTTAAGACATTTTTGCAAATGTACATAAGTATTTAGACCCTTGTCTATGAGACTTGAAATTGAGCTCAGGTGCATCCTGTTTCCATTGATCACGCTTGAGATGTTTCTATAGCTTGATTGGAGTCCACCTGTGGTAAATTCAATTGATTGGACATGATTTGGAAAGGCACACACCTGTCTATATAAGGTCCCACAGTTGACAGTGCATGGCAGAGCAAAAAACAAGCCATGAGGTCAAGGAATTGTCTGTAGAGCTTTGAGACAAGATTGTGTCGAGGCACAGATATGGGGACGGGTACCGAAAAATTGCATTGAAGGTCCCCAAGAACACAATGACCTCCATCATTCTTACATGGAAGAAGTTTGGAACCACCAACACTCTTCCTAGAGCAGGCCACCTGGCCAAACTGAGCAATCGGGAGAGAAGGGCCTTGGTCAGGGAGGTGACCAAGAACCCTATGGTCACTCTGACAGAGCTCCAGAGTTCCTATGTGGAGATGGGAGAACCTTCCAGAAGGACAACCATCTCTGCATCACTCCACAAATCAGACCTTTATGGTAGTGTCCAGATGGAAGCCACTCCTCAGTAAAAGACACATGACAGCCCACTTGGAGTTTGCCAAAAGGCACCTAAAGGACACTCAGACCATGAGAAACAACATTCTCTGGTCTGAAGAAACTGAACTCTTTGCCCTGAATATCAAGCGTCACGTCTGGAGGAAATGTGGCACCATCATTACGGTGAAGCATGGTGGTGGCAGCATCATGCTGTGGAGAGGTTTTTGGGAAACTAGTCAGGATCGAGGGTGAGATGAATGGAGCAAAGTACAGAGAGCTCCTTGATGAAAACCTGCTCCAGAGCACTCAGGACCTCAGACTGGGGTGAAGGTTCACCTTCCAACAGGAGAACGACCCTAAGCACACAGCCAAGACAACACAGAAGTTGCTTCTGGACAAGTCTCTGAATGTTACTGAGTGGCCCAGCCAGAGCCCGGACTTGAACCCGATCGAACATCTCTGGAGAGACCTGAAAATAGCTGTGCAGTGACGCTCCCCATCCAGCCTGACAGAGCTTGAGAGGATCTGCAGAGAAGAATGGGAGAAACTCCCCAAATACAGGTGTGCCAAACTTGTAGCGTCATACCCAAGAACAATCAATGCTGTAATTGCTTCCAAAGGTGCTTGAACAAGCACTGAGAATAAAGGATCTGAATACATAGGTAAATGTGATATTTCAGTTTTAAATGTACACATTTGACGGGGAAAAAAATAGAATACTTTTCAGAATAAGGTTGTAACAAAATGCAATCTCCATAGACAAACATTGGTAGAAGAATGGCCTTACTGAAGAGCTCAGTGACTTTCAAAGTGACACCGTCATAGGATGCCACCTTTCCAACAAGTCAGTTCATCAAATTTCTGTCCTACTAGAGCTGCCCCGGTCAACTGTAAGGACTGTTATTGTGAAGTGGAAACGTCTAGGAGCAACAACGGCTCAGCTGTGAAGTGATAGGCCACACAAGCTCACAGAACGGGACCGCCGAGTGCTGAAGCGTGTAGCATGCAAAAATAGTCTGTCCTCTGTTGCAACACTCACTACCGAGTTCCAAACTGCCTCTGTCAGCAATGTCAGAACAAGAACTGTTCGTCGGGAGCTTCATGAAGTGGGTTTCCATGGCCGAGCAGCCGCACACAAGCCTAAGATCACCATGCTCAATGCCAAGTGCCGGCTGGTGTGGTGTAAAGCTCACCGCCATTGGACTCTGGAGCAGTGGAAACACGTTCTCTGGAGTGATGAATCATGCTTCACCATCTGGCAGTCCGACGGATGAATCTGGGTTTGGAGGATGCCAGGAGAACGCTACCTGCCCCAATGCATAGTGCCAACTGTACAGTTTGGTGGAGTAGGAATAATGGTCTGGGGCTGTTTTTCATGGTTCAGGCCTTAGGCCTTAGGCCTTAGTTCCAGTGAAGGGAAATCTTAACGCTACAGAATACAATGACATTCTAGATGATTCTGTCCTTCCAACTTTGTGCCAACAGTTTGGGGAAGGCCCTTTCCTGTTTCAGCATGACAATGCCCCCGTGCAAAAAGCAAGGTCCATACAGAAATGTTTTTTTCGAGATCGGTGTGGAAGTACTTGACTGGCCTGCACAGAGCCCTGACCTCAACCCCATTGAACACCTTTGGGATGAATTGTGACGCCAACTGTGAGCCAGGCCTAATCGCCCAACACCAGTGACCAACATCACTAATTCTCGTCACTGAAAGGAAGCAAGTCCCCCGCAGCAATGTTCCAACATCTAGTGGAAAGCCTTCCCAGAAGAGTGGAGGCTGTTATACCAGCAAAGGGGGGACCAACTCCATATTAATGCCCATGATTTTGGAATGAGATGTTGGACGAGCAGGTGTCCACATACTTTCGGTCATGTAGTGTATAGGCCTACTTGGATTTCTATAAATCCTGAAGAACTTTTCAATACCTCTACTAGTCCAGTCTGGTGCGTGGTGGTAGCAGCCTCATGCAGGACCCTCCTGCTGTGATCCAGCTGACTGACAGCCTCTCTGACGACCTCCAGGTGGCGCTGCAGCTGTTCCAGAGCCGTGCTGCTGCTCCCTCCGCAGCCGTTCCAAACACACACTCCTCCTCCTCCGCAAGGAACGCCCGCAACACCTGGAACTCCCCTTGGATCCGCACCTGCAGCTCAGAGCCAATTCTCTACAGACAGATGGGAGGGAGAAGGATGGACGTCAAACTGGATATATGGTGACACCATCAATAAATCAACTCCATTAAATTAAATGTCCCTCTGGCAATAAAAAGTTGACTGACTGAACGATTGACGATGTATCAATAGTCGTGTGTGTGTGTGTGTGTGTGTGTGTGTGTGTGTGTGTGTGTGTGTGTGTGTGTGTGTGTGTGTGTGTGTGTGTGTGTGTGTGTGTGTGTGTGTGTGTGCGCGCACGCGTGTGTGTGTCTGTGGGCATCACTTGAGATTAATTGACCTAAGAGTGCACACACACACACGCATGAATCAGGAAACACACACGGACAGAGACATATACACACTAATAACCAAGCACATCCGCCCCATATACACACACAGTAATAACCAAACCCCATCCATAAGGAAGGAACAAATAACTCTTATCTCCTAACTACAGTCCTCAACTTTAACACACTAATGGTCTGAACCAAACACGCCACAAATATGTCGAAAGATTCAAGCCTTTAGAACTTAATACTAATTATCCTTCAATATATGTATTTGTCAAACATGACTGGCGTTTAGACAATATTTAAGTAATTCATTAAGTCTCATTAAAGTTTGACTACATTTTCTGGCTCCTACGTCATGTTAGCATCGGTTTGGACATTCGGCTGTAGCCAGTATTCATATCGTCATGTCTGAATACCCACACATGCAGTCAGAGCCAGCCCTAGCAGTGGCTCCCAGGTCTGAGTACCTTAACATGCAGTCAGAGCCAGCCCTGGCAGTGGCTCCCAGGTCTGAGTACCTTAACATGCAGTCAGAGCCAGCCCTGGCAGTGGCTCCCAGGTCTGAGTACCTTAACATGCAGTCAGAGCCAGCCCTAGCAGTGGCTCCCAGGTCTGAGTACCTTAACATGCAGTCAGAGCCAGCCCTGGCAGTGGCTCCCAGGTCTGAGTACCTTAACATGCAGTCAGAGCCAGCCCTGGCAGTGGCTAACCAGGTCTGAGTACCTTAACATGCAGTCAGAGCCAGCCCTGGCAGTGGCTCCCAGGTCTGAGTACCTTAACATGCAGTCAGAGCCAGCCCTAGCAGTGGCTCCCAGGTCTGAGTACCTTAACATGCAGTCAGAGCCAGCCCTGGCAGTGGCTCCCAGGTCTGAGTACCTTAACATGCAGTCAGAGCCAGCCCTGGCCTGCATACCCCCCCCCCCCCCCCTTCCTGACAGCAGAGAATAATTACATTTTCTACAATTCCACACATTTTGCCATGGGGCACAGAGAAAATATTGCAATTCTGTAACTATTCAAAAGCAATTTTACTACTTTTGCCATTACGCGGTGATAAACGTTTGCAGTTTTTAATATGATATCTGAGTGACTAACAAAACCAAGGGTTGGAAACAATTCAGGGAACAGAAGAGAAAACCTTAAAAGAACAACATTTGCCAATGCAAAGCGCTCACTATTTTTCAAATGTCTGCCTGCCTGCCAGCTAAACACATCTCTGCAACTGTGTGTGTAGGCAAAAGTCTCCTACTGATGATGTAACAACCTGCCCTTCCCCCTCTATAGTCTCCTACTGATGATGTAACAACCTGCCCCTCCCCTCTATAGTCTCCTACTGATGTTACAACCTGCCCCTCCTCCATAGTCTCCTACTGATGATGTTACAACCTGCACCTCCCCCTCTATAGTCTCCTACTGATGTTACAACCTGCCCCTCCCCCTCTATAGTTTCCTACTGATGTTACAACCTGCCCCTCCCCCTCTATAGTCTCCTACTGATGATGTTACAACCTGCGCTCCCCCTCTATAGTCTCCTACTGATGATGTTACAACCTGCCCCTCCCCCTCTATAGTCTCCTACTGATGTTACAACCTGCCCCTCCCCCTCTATAGTCTCCTACTGATGATGTTACAACCTGCCCCTCCCCCTCTATATTCTCCTACTGATGTTACAACCTGCCCCTCCCCCTCTATAGTCTCCTACTTATGATGTAACAACCTGCCCCTCCCCCTCTATAGTCTCCTACTGATGTTACAACCTGCCCCTCCCCCTCTATAGTCTCCTACTGATGTTACAACCTGCCCCTCCCCCTCTATAGTCTCCTACTGATGATGTTACAACCTGCCCCTCCCCCTCTATAGTCTCCTACTGATGTTACAACCTGCCCCTCCCCCTCTATAGTCTCCTACTGATGTTACAACCTGCCCCTCCCCCTCTATAGTCTCCTACTGATGTTACAACCTGCCCCTCCCCCTCTATAGTCTCCTACTGATTATGTTACAACGTGCCCCTCCACCTCTATAGTCTCCTACTGATGTTACAACCTGCCCCTCGCCCTCTATAGTCTCCTACTGATGTTACAACCTGCCCCTCCCCCTCTATAGTCTCCTACTGATGTTACAACCTGCCCCTCCCCCTCTATAGTCTCCTACTGATGATGTTACAACCTGCCCCTCCCCCTCTATAGTCTCCTACTGATGTTACAACCTGCCCCTCCCCCTCTATAGTCTACTAGCCTACTACTGACATTTTGTATTTCTATGTTGGGTTTGTTTGGGATGATCTCCAGTTAGAGGCAGCTGGTCCTCGTTGTCTCTAATTGGAGATCATACTTAAGTAGGGTTTTTTTCCACCTGGGTTTGTGGGAGATTATCTTTGAGTTGTGTATGTTTCACCTCTGCGTCACGGTTTGTTGTGTTTTGTCATTCAGTTTATTTATGTATTGCATAGTTTCACAGTATAAATAAAATGCGGAATGACACACACTCTGCACTTTGGTCCGCTTCTTCTTACGACAGCCGTGACAGGGGAGAGATGTTTAATTAGAAAATAATGGATAAACTTATTCAACGCTACATAAAAATACTTTAGTTATCACGTTTCACATTGGATTTATTAACTACAAAAAGGTAAGACGTGTTTTAATTCTGGCGCCGCTCTGTACACACAAACTTGTTAGCTAGCTAGTTTAGATCCAACGTTAAAACAACTCCGAAGTTCAATGACATTCAAAGTTCCTCCGTAAAAGCCGGTCCATCCGTAGGCATAATTCTGTGGGCCTAATTCAGATAACGCATGTCATAGCAAGATGATACCCAGCGCTTCAAAGCAAGTTTCCCCCTCCACCTGCAAAATGTCAAGTCTCATCTCGTGCCCTGTACTTACATGTTAATGTCAGTCTCACCAGTTGCCCATCCCCCTCTATATGGATCTGCAGTCTTACAGGGTCACCAGTTGCCCATCCCCCTCTATAGTCTATATGGATCTGCAGTCTTACAGGGTCACCAGTTGCCCATCCCCCTCTATAGTCTATATGGATCTGCAGTCTTACAGGGTCACCAGTTGCCCATCCCCCTCTATAGTCTATATGGATCTGCTGTCTTACAGGGCCACCAGTTGCCCATCCCCCTCTATAGTCTATATGGATCTGCAGTCTTACAGGGTCACCAGTTGCCCATCCCCCTCTATAGTCTATATGGATCTGCAGTCTTACAGGGTCACCAGTTGCCCATCCCCCTTTATAGTCTATATGGATATGCAGTCTTACAGGGCCACCAGTTGCCCATCCCCCTCTATAGTCTATATGGATCTGGATCTGCAGTCTTACAGGGCCACCAGTTGCCCATCCCCCTCTATAGTCTATAGGGATCTGCAGTCTTACAGGGTCACCAGTTGCCCATCCCCCTCTATAGTCTATATGGATCTGCAGTCTTACAGGGTCACCAGTTGCCCATCCCCCTCTATAGTCTATATGGATCTGCTGTCTTACAGGGCCACCAGTTGCCCATCCCCCTCTATAGTCTATATGGATCTGCAGTCTTACAGGGTCACCAGTTGCCCATCCCCCTCTATAGTCTATATGGATCTGCAGTCTTACAGGGTCACCAGTTGCCCATCCCCCTCTATAGTCTATATGGATCTGCAGTCTTACAGGGCCACCAGTTGCCCATCCCCCTCTATAGTCTATATGGATCTGCAGTCTTACAGGGCCACCAGTTGCCCATCCCCCTCTATAGTCTATATGGATCTGCAGTCTTACAGGGTCACCAGTTGCCCATCCCCCTCTATAGTCTATATGGATCTGGATCTGCAGTCTTACAGGGCCACCAGTTGCCCATCCCCCTCTATAGTCTATATGGATCTGCAGTCTTACAGGGTCACCAGTTGCCCATCCCCCTCTATAGTCTATATGGATCTGGATCTGCAGTCTTACAGGGCCACCAGTTGCCCATCCCCCTCTATAGTCTATATGGATCTGCTGTCTTACAGGCACACCAGTTGCCCATCCCCCTCTATAGTCTATATGGATCTGCAGTCTTACAGGGCCACCAGTTGCCCATCCCCCTCTATAGTCTATATGGATCTGCAGTCTTACAGGGTCACCAGTTGCCCATCCCCCTCTATAGTCTATAGGGATCTGCAGTCTTACAGGGTCACCAGTTGCCCATCCCCCTCTATAGTCTATATGGATCTGCAGTCTTACAGGGTCACCAGTTGCCCATCCCCCTCTATAGTCTATATGGATCTGCAGTCTTACAGGGCCACCAGTTGCCCATCCCCCTCTATAGTCTATATGGATCTGCAGTCTTACAGGGCCACCAGTTGCCCATCCCCCTCTATAGTCTATATGGATCTGCAGTCTTACAGGGTCACCAGTTGCCCATCCCCCTCTATAGTCTATATGGATCTGGATCTGCAGTCTTATAGGGTCACCAGTTGCCCATCCCCCTCTATAGTCTATATGGATCTGCAGTCTTACAGGGCCACCAGTTGCCCATCCTCCTCTATAGTCTATATGGATCTGCAGTCTTACAGGGTCACCAGTTGCCCATCCCCCTCTATAGTCTATATGGATCTGCAGTCTTACAGGGTCACCAGTTGCCCATCCCCCTCTATAGTCTATATGGATCTGCAGTCTTACAGGGTCACCAGTTGCCCATCCCCCTCTATAGTCTATATGGATCTGCAGTCTTACAGGGTCACCAGTTGCCCATCCCCCTCTATAGTCTATATGGATCTGCAGTCTTACAGGGTCACCAGTTGCCCATCCCCCTCTATAGTCTATATGGATCTGCAGTCTTACAGGGTCACCAGTTGCCCATCCCCCTCTATAGTCTATATGGATCTGCAGTCTTACAGGGCCACCAGTTGCCCATCCCCCTCTATAGTCTATATGGATCTGCAGTCTTACAGGGTCACCAGTTGCCCATCCCCCTCTATAGTCTATATGGATCTGCAGTCTTACAGGGTCACCAGTTGCCCATCCCCCTCTATAGTCTATATGGATCTGCAGTCTTACAGGGTCACCAGTTGCCCATCCCCCTCTATAGTCTATATGGATCTGCAGTCTTACAGGGTCACCAGTTGCCCATCCCCCTCTATAGTCTATATGGATCTGCAGTCTTACAGGGTCACCAGTTGCCCATCCCTGGCATTAAGGCAAAGAAAGAAATATGAAGGTAGAGGAAAGTGACCTTTGGTTGGAGATGATGCGTCCAAAATGGCACCCTATTCCTTATATAGTGCCTACCACCCTGGTCATAAGTAGTAGTGCACTATAAATGGTATAGGGTCATTTGGGATGAACACGAGTAAATTGTCATTACACTGTGCTGCTTGGTCAAACAACGCGCCTTCACTACCTCAGCAGCCAGGGATGGAGACAGAAAGGGGGTGGTGAGGGGAGAGAGAGACAGAGAGAGAGAGAGAGTCAGAGAGAAAACGAAAGAGTAACAGACAGAGACGAGAAGCCATTTTTTTTCTCCCAATTCCTTAACTCAAAGGTCACTTTCCTTTCCTGCTTTGATATGACGACCAGGGTCTGAAGGCACAGTGATGCCAAAACATTGTTTGTTTTCCCAATACATTACTGGAAGCAAGTATATAGATTGCGTCACTATTTATTTTTACAGCTGTCAGTTTACTCGCTGTTAGTCAGCCCCACTACCAATTTTTTGGGGTGTGAGCCAACTCATGCTTTTCATTAGTACAATAATAACAACAAAACACCACCACACAAAATAACAACCCACCTCATACCAAACCACCTCAAACCAACCAACACCAAACCAACCCACCACAAACCAAACCAACCCACCACAAACCAACCCACCACAAACCAAACCACCTCAAACCAACCAACACCAAACCAACCAACACCAAACCAACCCACCACAAACCAAACCAACCCACCTCAAACCAACCCACCTCAAACCAAACAACACCAAACCTACGCACCACAAACCAACCCACCACAAACCAACCCAACACAAACCAACCCACCACAAACCAACCCACCTCAAACCAACCAACACCAAACCAACCCACCACAAACCAACCCACCTCAACCAACCAACGCCAAACCAACCCACCTCAAACCAAACAACACCAAACCAACCCACCTCAAACCAACCCAACCCACCTCAAACCAAACAACACCAAACCAACCCACCACAAACTAAACCACCTCAAACCAACCCACCACAAACCAACCCACCTCAAACCAACCCACCTCAAACCAACCCACCACAAACCAACCCACCTCAAACCAACCCACCACAAACCAACTCACCTCAAACCAACCCACCTCAAACCAACCCACCTCAAACCAATCAACACAAAACCTATGCACCACAAACCAACCCACCACAAACCAAATCACCTCAAACCAACCCACCTCAAACCAACCCACCTCAAACCAACCCACCTCAAACCAACCCACCTCAAACCAAACCAGCTCAAACCAAACAACACCAAACCAACCCACCTCAAACTAACCCACCTCAAACCAAACCATCTCAAACCAATCAACACCAAACCTACGCACCACAAACCAACCCACCACAAACCAAATCACCTCAAACCAACCCACCTCAAACCAAACCAACCCACCACAAACCAACCCACCTCAAACCAAACAACACCAAACCAACCCACCTCAAACCAACCCACCTCAAACCTACGCACCACAAACCAACCCAACTCCACAAACCACACCAGGTGCACAACGCAAAAGACAACCCTCTCTTAAAATGACCAACTCACCTCTATATTCTTGGCATAACAGTACGAGGCGAAGGCCCTAACCTTCTCCACCATGGCCGTCACCAGATAGTTGGTCTGGAAGTGTTTTGGTGGTGAACTCCTTCGTACACTGGGGACAGGAAACCGGTGTCTGGGTAACCCCCTCCATAGGTACTGATACAGTGCTTACAGAAGTGGTGCATTCACCCCAGCATCACTGGCTCAGTAAAGAGGTCACGGCAGATAGCACGGGTGAAGTCTTCTCTGAGACTGGACCGGCTCTTACTGTTGGGAGCCGCCGAGGACATGATGAGGACTATCTGTTCTTTTATAATGAGGTACTTCAGTTCATAGACAGGTTAGAGGCAGACCACAGGGCTGGTAGCTAAGAGACTGGAGGATGAGAGAGCGAGAGAGACAGAGAGAGAGAGAGAGAGAGAGACAGAGAGAGAGAGACAGAGAGAGAGAGAGAGAGAGAGAGAGAGAGACAGAGAGACAGAGAGAGAGACAGAGAGAGAGAGAGAGAGAGAGAGAGAGAGAGAGGCACGAGAGAGAGGCACAGAGAGTGGCACAGAGAGAGAGAGAGACAGAGAGCGAGAGAGACAGAGAGAGACAGAGAGAGAGAGAGAGAGAGAGAGAGAGAGAGAGAGACAGAGAGAGAGAGAGAGAGACAGAGAGAGAGAGAGACAGAGAGACAGAGAGACAGAGAGAGAGGCACAGAGAGAGAGGCACAGAGAGAGGCACAGAGAGAGAGAGAGAGACAGAGAGCGAGAGAGACAGAGAGAGACAGAGAGAGAGAGAGAGAGAGAGAGAGAGACAGAGAGACACAGAGAGAGAGAGGCACAGAGAGAGAGGCAGAGAGAGGCACAGAGAGAGAGGCAGAGAGAGGCACAGAGAGAGAGAGACACAGTCAGATAATGCTTTTTTGTGTTGCTAAAACACAGACACATCCCTTTAACCTCTTATGGCTAGGGGGCAGTATTTTCACGGCTGGATAAAAAACGTACCCGATTTAATCTGATTATTAGTCCTGCCCAGAAACTAGAATATGCATATAATTATTAGCTTTGGAGAGAAAACACTCCAAAGTTTCTAAAACTGTTTGAATGGTGTCTGTGAGTATAACAGAACTCCTATGGCAGGCAAAAACCTGAGATGGTTCTGTTCAGGAAGTACCCTGTATGACCATTTATTTGCTTTCTTTGACATCTCTTCCAAAAACTGCCCATCCCCGCATTCTGCGCCATGCTCGTGGCCGAGATTTAGCGTTGGGATAGTGTCTAGAACGCACGAACAAAACGTCTTGATGGAACATAACGATGGATTATTTGGGACCAAACCTACATTTGTTATTGAAGTAGAAGTCCTGGGACTGCATTCTGACGAAGAACAGCAAAGGTAATAACATTTTTCTTATAGGAAATGTGATTTTGGTGAAGGCTAAACTGGGTGGGTGTCTAAATAGCTAGCCCGTGATGGCTGGGCTATGTACTTAGATTATTGCAAAATGTGCTTCATCCGAAAAGCTATTTTAAAATCGGACATATCGAGTGCATAGAGGAGTTCTGTATCTATAATTCTTAAAATAATTGTTATGCTTTTTGTGAACGTTTATCGTGAGTAATTTAGTAAAATCACCGGAAGTGTTCGGTGGGAATGCTAGTTCTGAACGTCACATGCTAATGTAAAACGCTGGTTTTTGATATAAATATGAACTTGATTGAACAGACATGCATGTATTGTATAACACAATGTCCTAGGTGTGTCATCTGATGAAGATCATAAAAGGTTAGTGCTGCATTTAGCTGTGGTTTGGGTTTATGTGACATGATATGCTAGCTTGAAAAATGGGTGTCTGATTATTTCTGGCTGGGTACTCTGCTGACATAATCTAATGTTTTGCTTTCGCTGTAAAGCCTTTTTGAAATCGGACAGTGTGGTTAGATAAAGGAGAGTCTTGTCTTTAAATAGCTGTAAAATAGTCATATGTTTGAAAAGTGGAAGTTTTCGGATTTTAGAGGAGTTTGTATTTCGCGCCCCGCCCATCATTGGATATTGGAGCAGACGTTCCGCTAGCGGAACGTGTAGATGTAAGAGGTTTTAAGCTTATTCCCATCAGTACAGTAACTGTACGCCTAGCTACACTGACAGACTCTGTGATATCAACTGACAGTAGGCTATTAGTTTACCCCGTTAGCTTTCTAAACTCGTCACCATCTATTGTGCAATTTATCAAAACACAAACTGTGTTTTCAGCCAGGTTGCAATATAAACATCAGCCTTCGGAGAGAGGGCACCTCTGGGTTTAGAAACCCTGTGGTTATAGTTAGCTGGCAAGCTAATGAGCATACTAACTAGCTAGCTAATGCAACGTTTTTTTTAAATGTTTTTTTTTGGTTTGTTGCCAGATGCTAGCTAGATTTCAGACAGCAACAGAGTCAGGGTTTCCATAACAATGACTACGAGTACTCAAAACTACCCACCCGTAAGGTTCTGAAAACTACCCACCCGTAAGGTTCTGAAAACTACCCACCCGTAAGGTTCTGAAAACTACTCACCCTCATGGTTCTGAAAACTACCTCATGGTTCTGAAAACTACCCACCCTCATGGTCTGAAAACTACTCACCCTCATGGTTCTGAAAACTACCTCATGGTTCTGAAAACTACCCACCCTCATGGTCTGAAAACTACTCACCCTCATGGTTCTGAAAACTACTCACCCTCATGGTTCTGAAAACTACCTCATGGTCTGAAACTACCCACCCTCATGGTCTGAAACTACCTCCACGCAAATGTATCTAAAAACTTTTTACGTTTTAGTCATTTAGCAGACACTCTTATCCAGAGAGACTTACAGTAGTAAATGCATACATTTCAGTTCATGCATTTTTTTTTTTTTTGTACTGGCCCCCCATGGGAATCGAACCCACAACCCTGGCGTTGCACTACCAACTGAGCCACAGGGAAGACTGAGGCTCAGTTGCTCTCTACTGCGCCTGAAGTCATTTTCCTGTGCTTTGTCACCGTTATTTCTTATCACGCATCAGTTCTAGCACGTTAATATGTTTTGTGGAGAAAGAAAAAAAAAAGGTTGGAAATAGGTGTCTCCATTATGACAATCTAAATAGCCTACCTACAACAGGGTAAAAAAAAGGGTTGCCAGGACGTGCACGTGCGCGTGCTGCTCTGTTTCCTCTCAGTCAAATGACATGCTGACCAGAGCGCTTGCGCTATCGCACAACAAGTCGATTTTGTTCTCACACACCAGACGCGATCAGGACACGCGGGTTGAAATATCAAAATGAACTCTGAACCAACTATGTTCATTTGGGGACAGGTCGAAAAGCATTAAACCATTTATGACAATTTAGCTAGCTAGCTTGCTGTCGCTAACTAATTTGTTCTTGGGTATAAACATTGGGTTGTTATTTTACCTGAAATGCACAAGGTCCTCTACTCTGACAATTAATCCACAGATAAAAGGGTAAACTGAGTTAGTTTCTAGTCATCTCTCCTCCTTCTTCTTCTTCTGTGGACTTTATATGGCAGTTGGCAACCAACTTTAAGGTGCATTGCCACCACCAACTGGACTGGGGTGCGGACCTCAGTTCATCTTTCAATCACCCACATGGGTATATGCTCCTAACAACCAATGAGGAGATGGGAGGTGAGTATATGCTCCTAAAAACCAATGAGGAGATAGGAGAGGCGGGACTTGCAGCGCGTCACAAATAGAACCATGTTCTATTTTAGCGCCTGGCAACGTAGACGCTCGTTGGCGCGCGCGAGCAGTGTGGGTGCAATAATGATTGAATAACATGTACAGTGGGGGGAAAAAGTATTTGATCCCCTGCTGATTTTTTTAAATTGAATAACATGTATGTGTAAATATATTTTTCAAAGCTCGTGTCAGTATGTGACTCACCTGCAACACACAGCCCTCTGGCTCTCCCTACTATTCTCTCACTCAGCAGCAGGCTGCCTCACTACCGGGTAGTCAGCAGTTGCAGGTCACAGTCAAATATATATTGCAATTTAGTACAATTTAGAAGTAAGCCTAAAAACCTGAAATACATTTACACCTGCGACATTTTCAAAGTAGCCCAATATTCCTGGTAAATCGCAGACATGGCAACCCTGAACAGAATACAAGATGTACTGGGCACATCCCAAAAAAAGTACAAATGGCTGCCGTAATTGATCCATCTGGCTTGGTCAGTACAAAGTAAACAGTGGTACGTCAGTGATCCAGGGTCGGCATTGGGGAACGTTCCTCCGTGGCTGTTTCTGAAAACCAAGTAGAGATGTGGACATGATTTAGGGCAGGAGAGAATGGGGACGTGAGACGGTGTGTGGAGAGATATATAGATAGTCGTTTTTTTTTGAGAATATATACAGAAGGATGTGATAGGGTGGGAGCAGTAATGTATATTCCACATTTCAATGTTAAAGTATTTAAACGGTTAACTGATTGTGTGTCAGTATGTGTGTGTGGTGATGTCCATGATTATAGGTTTGAGATGGATGGAGAAGGTGAAACTACTCAGAGTGGTGTTCTGCTCTGATTGAGCTGCAGAGTTGAGTAGTGTGAAGGTCTGACAGGTCGGATACGGGAGACTTGTTTGTGGAGAGGATGGTGTTGTTAATGGGATTGAAGCGCATGAGAGTGGTGTGGTGTCTCTATTTCACTTTCTTAGAGGAACAGGACTAATGAATAGAATTTAATGTAGGTAGGCCGTGACTGACCTAACACTCAAATCAAATCAAATCAAATGTATTTATAAAGCCCTTCTTACATCGGCTGATATCTCAAAGTGCTGTACAGAAACCCAGCCTAAAACCCCAAACAGCAAGCAATGCAGGTGTAGAAGCACGGTGGCTAGGAAAAACTCCCTAGAAAGGCCAAAACCTAGGAAGAAACCTAGAGAGGAACCAGGCTATGAGGGGTGGCCAGTCCTCTTCTGGCTGTGCCGGGTGAAGATTATAACAGCACATGGCCTAGATGTTCAAATGTTCATAAATGACCAGCATGGTCAAATAATAATAATCATAGTAGTTGTCGAGGGTGCAACAAGTCAGTAACACAAGAGTAAGTGTCAGTTGGCTTTTTCATAGCCGATCTTTGAGAGTATCTCTACCGCTCCTGCTGTCTCTAGAGAGTTGAAAACAGCAGGTCTGGGACAGGTAGCACGTCCGGTGAATAGGTCAGGGTTCCAGCGGGTCTGGGACAACAGGTCTGGGACAGGTAGCACGTCCGGTGAACAGGTCGGGGTTCCATAGCTGCAGGCAGAACAGTTGGAACTGGAGCAGCAGCACGGCCAGGTGAACTGGGGACAGCAAGGAGTCATCAAGCCAGGTAGTCCTGAGGCATGGTCCTAGGGCTCAGGTCCTCTGAGAGAGAGAAAGAAAGAAAGAGAAAGAGAGAATTAGAGAGAGCATATTTAAATTCACACAGGACACCGGAAAAGACAAGAGAAATACTCCAGATGTGACAGACTGACCCTAGCCCCCTGACACATAAACTACTGTAGCATAAATACTGGAGGCTGAGACAGGAGGGGTCAGGAGACACTGTGGCCCCATCCGATGATACCCCCGGACAGGGCCAAACAGGTAGGATATAACCCCACCCACTTTGCCAAAGCACAGCCTCCACACCACTGTAGGGATATCTCCAACCACCAACATACCATCCCGGGACAAGGCCGAGTATAGCCCACAAAGATCTCCGCCACGGCACAGCCCAAGGGGGGGCACCAACCCAGACAGGAAGACCACGTCAGTGACTCAACCCACTCAAGTGACGCACCCCTCCCAGGGACGGCATGGAAGAACACCAGTAAGCCATTGACTCAGCCCCCGTAATAGGGGTAGAGGCAGAGAATCCCAGTGGAAAGAGGGGAAACCGGCCAGGCAGAGAGAGCAAGGGCGGTTCGTTGCTCCAGCCTTTCCGTTCACCTTCACACCCCTGGGCCAGACTATACTTAATCATAGGACCTACTGAAGAGATGTGTCTTCAGGAAAGACTTAAAGGTTGAGACTGAGTCTGGGTCTCTCACATCGGTAGGCAGACCATTCCATAAAAATTTAGCTCTATAGGAGAAGGCCCTGCCTCCAGCTGTTTGCTTAGAAATTCTAGGAACAATTAGGAGGCCCGCGTCTTGTGACCGTAGCGTATGTGTAGGTATGAACAGCAGGACCAAATCGGAAGGATAGGTAGGAGCAAGCCCATGTAATGCCTTGTAGGTTAGCAGTAAAACCTTGAAATCAGCCCTTGCCTTAACAGGAAGCCAGTGTAGGGAGGCTAGCACTGGAGTAATATGATAACATTTTTTGGTTCTAGTCAAGATTCTAGCAGCCGTGTTTATCACTAACTGAAGTTTATTTAGTGCTTTATCCGGGTAGCCGGAAAGTAGAGCATTGCAGTAGTCCAACCAAGTAGTAACAAAGGTATGTATAAATTTTTCTGCGTCATTTTTGGACAGAAAGTTTCTGATTTTTGCAATGTTAAGTAGATGGAAAAAAGCTGTCCTTGAAACAGTCTTGATATGTTCTTCAAAAGAGAGATCAGGGTCCAGAGTAACGCCGAGGTCCTTCACAGTTTTATTTGAGGCGACTGTACAACCATCCAGAATAATTGTCAGATTCAACAGAAGATCTCTTTGTTTCTTGGGACCTAGAACAAGCATCTCTGTTTTGTCCGAGTTTAAAAGTAGAAAGTTTGCAGCCATCCAATTCCTTATGTCTGAGACACAGGCTTCTAGCGAGGGCAATTTTAGGGCTTCACCATGTTTCATTGAAATGTATAGCTGTGTGTCATCGGCATAGCAGTGAAATTTAACATTATGTTTTCGAATGACATCCCCAAGAGGTAAAATATATAGTGAAAACAATAGTGGTCCTAAAACGGAACCTTGAGGAACACCGAAATTTACAGTTGATTTGGCAGAGGACAAACCATTCACAGAGACAAACTGATATCTTTCCGACAGATAAGACCTAAACCAGGCCAGAACTTGTCCATGTAGACCAATTTGGGTTTCCAATCTCTCCAAAAGAATGTGGTGATCGATGGTATCAAAGGCAGCACTAAGATCTAGGAGCACGAGGACAGACGCAGAGCCTCAGTCTGACGTCATTAAAAGGTCATTTACCACCTTCACAAGTGCAGTCTCAGTGCTATGATGGGGTCTAAAACCAGACTGAAGCGTTTCGTATACATTGTTTGTCTTCAGGAAGGCAGTGAGTTGCTGCGCAACAGCTTTTTCAAAATTTTTTGAGAGGAATGGAAGATTAGATATAGGCCGATAGTTTTTTATATTTTCTGGGTCAAGATTTGGCTTTTTCAAGAGAGGCTTTATTACTGCCACTTTTAGTGAGTTTGGTACACATCCGGTGGATAGAGAGCCGTTTATTATGTTCAACATAGGAGGGCCAAGCACAGAAAGCAGCTCTTTCAGTAGTTTAGTTGGAATAGGGTCCAGTATGCAGCTTGAAGATTTAGAGGCCATGATTGTTTTCATCATTGTGTCAAGAGATATAGTACTAAAACGCTTTAGTGTCTCCCTTGATCCTAGGTCCTGGCAGGGTTGTGCAGACTCAGGACAACAGAGCTTTGGAGGAATACACAGATTTAAAGAGGAGTCCGTAATTTGCTTTCTAATGATCATGATCTTTTCCTCAAAGAAGTTAATGAATTCATTATTGTTGAAGTGAGAGCCATCCTCTCTTGGGGAATGCTGCTTTTTAATTAACTTTGCGATAGTATCAAAAATACATTTCGGATTGTTCTTATTTTCCTCAATTAAGTTGGAAAAATAGGATGATCGAGCAGCAGTGAGGGCTCTTCGATACTGCACGGTACTGTCTTTCCAAGCTAGTCGGAAGACTTCCAGTTTGGTGTGGCGCCATTTCCGTTCCAATTTTCTGGAAGCTTGCTTCAGAGCTCGTGTATTTTCTGTATACCAGGGAGCTAGTTTCTTATGACAAATGTTTTTAGTTTTTAGGGGTGCAACTGCATCTAGGGTATTGCGCAAGGTTAAATTGAGTTCCTCGGTTAGGTGATTAACTGATTTTTGTCCTCTGACATCCTTGGGTAGGCAGAGGGAGTCTGGAAGGGCATCAAGGAATCTTTGGGTTGTCTGAGAATTTATAGCACGACTTTTAATCTTCCTTGGTTGGGGTCTGAGCAGATTATTTGTTGTGATTGCGAACGTAATAAAATAGTGGTCCGATAGTCCAGGATTAAGAGGAAAAACATTAAGATCCACAACATTTATTCCATGGGACAAAACTAGATCCAGAGTATGACTGTGGCAGTGAGTAGGTCCAGAGACATGTTGGACAAAACCCACTGAGTCGATGATGGCTCCGAAAGCCTTTTGGAGTGGGTCTGTGGACTTTTCCATGTGAATATTAAAGTCACCAAAAATTAGAATATTATCTGCGATGACTACAAGGTCCGATAGGAATTCAGGGAACTCAGTGAGGAACGCTGCATATGGCCCAGGAGGCCTGTAAACACTAGCTATAAAAAGTGATTGAGTAGGCTGCATAGATTTCATGACTAGAAGCTCAAAAGATGAAAACGTCGATGTTGTTTTTTTTGTTGGTAAATTTAAATTTGCTATCGTAAATGTTAGCTACACCTCCGCCTTTGCGGGATGCACGGGGGATATGGTCACTAGTGTAACCAGGGGAGAGGCCTCATTTAACACAGTAAATTCATCAGGCTTAAGCCATGTTTCAGTCAGGCCAATCACATCAAGATTATGATCAGTGATTAGTTAATTGACTATAACTGCCTTTGAAGTGAGGGATCTAACATTAAGTAGTCCTATTTTGAGATGTGAGGTATCACAATCTCTTTCAATAATGACAGGGATGGAGGAGGTCTTTATTCTAGTGAGATTGCTAAGGCGAACACCGCCATGTTTAGTTTTGCCCAACCAACCTAGGTCGAGGCACAGACACGGACTCAATGGGGATAGCTGAGCTGACTACACTGACTGTGCTAGTGGCAGACTCCACTAAGCTTGCAGGCTGGCTAACAGCCTGCTGCCTGGCCTGCACCCTATTTCATTGTGGAGCTAGAGGAGTTAGAGCCCTGTCTATGTTTGTAGATAAGATGAGAGCACCCCTCCAGCTAGGATGGAGTCTGTCACTCCTCAACAGGCCAGGCTTGGTCCTGTTTGTGGGTGAGTCCCAGAAAGAGGGCCAATTATGTACAAATTCTATATTTTGGGAGGGGCAGAAAACAGTTTTCAACCAGCGATTGAGTTGTGAGACTCCGCTGTAGAGCTCATCACTCCCCCTAACTGGGAGGGGGCCAGAGACAATTAATCGATGCTGACACATCTTTCTAGCTGATTTACACGCTGAGGCTATGTTGCGCTTGGTGACCTCTGACTGTTTCATCCTAACATCGTTGGTGCCGACGTGGATAACAATATCTCTATACTCTCTACACTCGCCGGTTTTAGCTTTAGCCAGCACCATCTTCAGATTAGCCTTAACGTCGGTAGCCCTGCCCCCTGGTAAACAGTGTATGATCACTGGATGATTCGTTTTAAGTCTAATAATGCGGGTAATGGAGTCGCCAATGACTAGGGTTTTCAATTTGTCAGAGCTAATGGTGGGAGCCTTCGGCGTCTCAGACCCCACAATGGGAGGAGTAGAGACCAGAGAAGTTTCGGCCTCCGACTCCGACTCGCTTAATGGGGAGAACCGGTTGAAAGTTTCTGTCGGCTGAGTAAGCGACACCGGTTGAGCATTCCTACAGCGTTTCCCGAAGCCATGAGAAAGTTGTCCGGCTGCGGGGACCGTGCGAGGGGGTTTATACTAACGTTACTATCTGTACTTACTGGTGGCACAGACGCGTGGCACACTCCACTACAGTAAGTGGAGGTGTATGCACCGTTGGTAGTTGGATGCGATCCGTCAGCCCAATCCCAAAGAAGAAGAAGAAGATTGATCCAGTTGGGTTGTGGCGGAAAGATGGCGGAAAATGAGGTTTAGTTTGAAACTGCTAGTGAGTCGGGTGAAGATAATAGCACGGAGAGTGAGAGGGAATGGGTTACAATGGCGAAGAAGAAGGAAAACAAGAGAAGAAGAAGCTGTGGTGGAATATAGGAAAACCCCTTAGACTCGTTTTTAGTCGGAATGAGGGTGTTGGACCAATGCTACCTGGGAAATCCGTTTAACGTCTCGAGGAAAAATCTGGAATGCGTTGGAAGAAAGTGTGGAGTCGGTGAGTTACAAGAAGTCGGCTTATTTCGATTTTTTTTGTGTGTCTGCGGAGTAGAAGAAGCGCTTGTAAGCCTCAAAAAGATATCGGAGTGGAACGTTTCCTGTATTGATTTTCAAAGCAGGGTGCTCATCAAGGGGGTTATTTCTGGGGTGTCGCAAGAAGTAATAGCCAGAGGATATAACTGAAGACATCAATGGAGTGGTTTGTGCACGTCGACTGACCTGTATGGTGGATGGAGAAAATGAATTAACTTCATCCATGATACTATTCTTTGTTGAAGAGTCTCTCCATTCTCATATAAAGATAGGTTTCATGAGATACACTGTAAGAGTTTTTTTGTGCACAAGCCCTTTCAGTGTCATGAATGTAGAATATTTGGTCACGTGTCAAGTGTGTGCAGAAGGGAAGAGTATCGTTATGCCAGATGAAGGGAAATGCTGCAATTGTGGAGGCGAACATGCCCCTGACATCATGGAGTGCCCTGTTAGGATGAAGGAGACTGAGGCGGCAAGAGTAAGGGGTGTTTAGAGTAGGTGGAGGTGTATGCACCGTTGGAAGTTGGATGCGATCCGTCAGCCCAATCCCAAAGAAGAAGAATGATCCAGATCTCCTATCCGGAGGCGGTGAGAAGAGTGGAAGGAACGAGTGGTCAGGGGAAGAAACAATGGTGACATGTTACATGTTAAAACAAATTGACTTTGCATTATTTATTGCAATGGTCATAAGCTGTCCAGCACAAGCGGAGGAGAAGTCGGAGAAAAAAATGGAATCATTATGAAGCTGAACGTTTCTTGGGTCTTCGTGATTTCACAGCTGAGGCCTTGCAAGAAATCCTGTTGTTAAATGTGCTGCCCTCACAGGCCCTGTGTAAGGATGTATTTTGGAATGGACTGTGATTGAATAAGTGGGAGGGGTTTTGCTTCTTGATGTTTCTATTTTTATTTTTTTTATTTTTTTTGCGTTTTGTATGATGTCATTTTTCCCCCCTTTCATGTGTGTCAGAAGGATAAAGTACTGTGGCTCTGCAAATTACCAACACATGAAGTGGAAAGTTATGATTATCGGAGTCAACTGATGTCCTATCAGGTGTCTTGATGAATATTGAGAAGCCTTTGGATGCCAGTCAGTTGAGAATGTCCTGAAACACTAATTGTGGAAAAGGCTGATTTTAGTTGCGTTTATTGAGCAGGTGATTAATTGTACAGGACAAACCAAAAAAAAATTCTAAGAAGCTGGACATCCTTGTGTAAAGTGGCTAAAAGGATCTTGGATCTCCAGGACTTCACGGCTGAACCAGGAAATACTGTTTAAAGATGCTTCCCCCTCTCAGGCCCCAGAGCCTTTGTAGGGATCTGAGTACATTTGACTAAGTAAAGGAATACATTGACTTAAATTGTTTGTTTTTTTAATTGAATAATATATGAGTGTTTTATTGATTGATTTTTCGTTAAAGTATATTTTCACCCAGTAGGTGGCGACAATACACCTTTTTTTGGATGTAGTCCACAAATAAAATAAAAAGAAGAAGAAGAAGGATCCAGTTTGACTTCAGGGATGTTTTCTGCTATTAAGACTCTCTATACCAGGGCTGCCTACTGTCCTGTAGGTTTTCAGTCCAACCCTAATTTACCGTATCTGATTCAGCTAGTTAAGGTCTTGTTGAGCAGCTAATTAGTAGAATTAGGTGTGTTCAAAATCTAATTTATTTCACACATACACATGGTTAGCAGGTGTTAATACAAGTGTAGTGAAATGCTTGTGCTTCTAGTTCCGACCGTTGTAGTAATATCTAACAAGTAATCTACCAATTCCACAACAACTACCTTATAAACACAAGTGTAAAGGAATGAATAAGAATATGTACATAAAAATATATAAATGAGTGATGGCCGAACGGCATAGGCAAGATGCAGTAGATGGTATAGAGTACAGTATATACATATGAGATGATGGATGTAGGGAATGAAAACATATAAAGCAGCATTGTTTATAAGGTGGCTAGTGATACATTACATCAGGATGGCAAGATGCAGTAGATGGTATAGAGTACAGTATATACATATGAGATGAGTAATGTAGGTTATGAAAACATTATATAAAGTGGCATTGTTTAAAGTGGCTAGTGATACATCTAATTACATCAAGATGGCAAGATGCAGTAGATGGTATGGCGTACAGTATATACATATGAGATGAATAATGTAGGTTATGTAAACATTATCTAATATAAATAATATAAAGTGGCAAGTGATAAATCGATTACATCAATTTTCCCATTATTGAAGTGGCTTGAGTTGAGTCAGTATGTTGGCAGCAGCCACTCAATGTTAGTGATGGCTGTTTAACAGTCTGATGGCCTGGAGATAGAAGCTGTTTTTCAGTCTCTCGGTTCCAGCTTTGATGCACCTGTACTGACCTCGCCTTCTGGATGATAGTGGGGTGAACAGGCAGTGGCTCGGGTGGTTGTTGTCCTTGATGATATTTTTGGCCTTCCTGTGACATCAGGTGGTGTAGGTGTCCTGGAGGGCAGGTAGTTTGCACCCGGTGATGCGTTGTGCAGTCCTCACTACCCTCTGGAGAGCCAACGGTTATGGGCGGAGCAGCTGCCGTACCAGGCGGTGATACAGCCCGACAGGATGCTCTCGATTGTGCATCTGTAAAAGTTTGAGTGTTTTTGATGACAAGCTGAATTTCTTCAGCCTCCTGAGGTTGAAGAGGCGCCGCTGCGCCTTCTTCACCATGCTGTCTGTGTGGGTGGACCATTTCAGTTTGTCCGTGATGTGTACGCCGAGGAACTAAAAACTCTCCACCCTCTCCACTACTGTCCCGTCAATGTAGATAGGGGGCTGCTCCCTCTGCTGTTTCCTGAAGTCCACGATCATCTCTTTTGTTTTGTTGACGTTGAGTGCGAGGTTATTTTC
Source organism: Salmo trutta (assembly GCF_901001165.1). NCBI lineage: Eukaryota > Metazoa > Chordata > Actinopteri > Salmoniformes > Salmonidae > Salmo > Salmo trutta. The sequence goes on from NC_042959.1 coordinate 1,741,112, forward strand.
CTGACACCACACTCCGAGTGCCCTCACCTCCTCCCTATAGGCTGTCTCGTCATTGTTGGTAATCAAGCATACCACTGTAGTGTCATCTGCAAACTTGATGATTGAGTTGGAGGCGTGCATGGCCACGCAGTTGTGGGTGAACACGGAGTACAGGAGAGGGCTGAGAACGCACCATTGTGGGGACCCAGTGTTGAAGATCAGCGGGGTGGAGATGTTGTTACCTACCCTCACCACCTGGGGGCGGCCCGTCAGGAAGTCCAGGACCCAGTTGCATAGGGCGGGGTCGAGACCCAGGGTCTCAAGCTTGATGACGAGTTTGGAGGGTACTATGGTGTTAAATGCTGAGCTGTAATCGATGAACAGCATTCTTACATAGGTATTCCTCTTGTCCAGATGGGTTAGGGCAGTGTGCACTGTGATGGCGATTGCGTCGTCTGTGGACCTATTGGGTCGGTAAGCAAATTGGAGTGGGTCTAGGGTGTCAGGTAGGGTGGAGGTGATATGGTCCTTGACTCTCAAAGCACTTCATGATGACGGAAGTGAGTGCTACAGGACGGTAGTCATTTAGCTCAGTTACCTTAGCTTTCTTGGGAACAGGAACAATGGTGGCCCTCTTGAAGCATGTGGGGACAGCAGACTGGGATAAGGATTGATTGAATATGTCTGTAAACACACCAGCCAGCTGGTCTGCGCATGCTCTGAGGAAGCGGCCGGGGATGTCGTCTGGGCCTGCAGCCTTGCGAGGGTTAACACTTTTAATGTTTTACTCACGTTGGCTGCAGTGAAGGAGAGCCCGCAGGTTTTGGTAGCGGGCTGTGTTAGTGGCACTGTATTGTCCTCAAAGTGAGCAAAGAAGTTGTTTAGTCTGTCTGGGAGCAAGGCACCGTGATCGTTTTTTTTTTTTTTTTTACATTTTCGTCATTTAGCAGACGCTCTTATCCAGAGCAACTTACAGTAGTGAATGCATACATTTCATACATTTTTTTCCATACTGGTCACCCGTGGGAATCAAACCCACAACCCTGGCGTTGCAAACACCATGCTCTACCAACTGAGCCACACGGGTGACCATCGAAGCAATCTTGAAGTGTGGAATCCGATTGGTCGGACCAGCTTTGAACAGACCTGAGGGCGGGAGCTTCCTGTTTTAGCTTCTGTCTCTAGGCTGGGAGCAACAAAATGGAGTCGTGGTCAGCTTTTCCAAAGGGAGGGCGGGGGAGGGTCTTATATGCATCGCGGAATTTAGAATAACAGTGGTCTAGGGTTTTGCTACCCCTGGTGGCACAATCGATATGCTGATAGAATTTTAGGAGCCTTGTTTTCAGATTAGCCTTGTTAAAACCCCCAGCTACAATAAATGCAGCCTCAGGATATGTGGTTTCCAGTTTACATAGAGTCAAATGAAGTTCATTCAGGGCCGTCGATGTGTCTGCTTGGGGGGGGATAAACACGGCTGTGATTATAATCGAAGAGAATTATCTTGGTAGATAATGCGGTCGGCATTTGATAGTGAGGAATTCTAAGTCAGGTGAACAAAATGACTTGAGTTCCTGTATGTTGTTATGATCACACCACGTCTCGTTAATCATAAGGCATACACCCCTACCCTTCATCTTACCATAGAGATGTTTGTTTCTGTCGGCGCGATGCGTGAAGAAACCAGGTGGCTGTACCGACTCAGATAGCGTGTCTCGAGTGAGCCATGTTTCCGTGAAACAAAGAACGTTACAGTCTCGGATGTCTGTCTGGGATGCTACCCTTGCTCGGATTTCGTCTACCTTGTTGTCAAGAGACTGGATATTGGCGAGTAGTATGCTCGGGAGCGGTCCGCGATGTGCCCGTCTACGGAGCCCGACCAGAAGACCGCTCCGTCTGCCCCTTCTTCTGCGGCACCGTTGTTTTTGGTCGCCTGCTGGGATCCAATCCATTGTCCTGGGTGGTGGACCAAACAGAGGATCCGCTTCGGGAAAGCCGTATTTCTGGTCGTAATCTTGGTGAGTTGACGTTGCTCTTATATCCAATAGTTCCTCCCGACTGTATGTAGTAAAACCTAAGATTACCTGGGGTAACAATGTAAGAAATAACACATAAAAAAGCTAAATACTGCATAGTTTCCTAGGAACGCGAAGCGAGGTGGCCATCTTTGTCGGCGTCGGAAGTTAAATTAGGGTTTGACTGAAAACCCACAGGACGGTAGATCTACAGGAAGAGGGTTGGACTGAAAACCCACAGGACGGTAGATTTCCAGGAAGAGGGTTGGACTGAAAACCCACAGGATAGTAGATCTCCAGGAAGAGGTTTGGGCAGCCCTGCTCTATATGAATGGTAACAGCTCTATCAAACTGGACTTTTTCTGATTTGAGTTAAAGAGAGGAACTTGGCAAGGTTGTTCCATCTCACCGTATCTGTTTTTATTAGTCACTCAAAATCTGAGAAATTCTATTAATAATAGTCCTGTAATAGGTATGTCCATAGCTGGAAAATAGATGTTTATAAGCCAACTGGGTGACGATACAACACTTTTTCTTAAAGATGCTAGTCAGATTCCCATATCAATCAATGTGATATAATTATTTTCCAAAGCATCTGATGTATGTTTTAACATTAATACATGTGATCTCATGGCTGTCAAAGATTGTATGACACCTTCATATTATGGTATTCCAGTAAAAGAAGAACTTACATATTTAGGCTTATCCATTACTAAGGATCAGAAGTCTAGAGGCTTCCTAAATATCAACCCTGTTATTCAGAAAACACAGAAGAAGCTAAATCAATGGCTACAGAGGGAATTATCTTTAAAAGGAAGAGTCCTAATAACCAAGGCTGAGGTGGATCTCTAAACTAACATATGCTCTTCTGTCTTTATATATTGACAGGAAAATAACATCAATTGGATAAGACAATTCATAAGAAGACCATCAGAACATCCATTACCCCTGTTGACTCATCAGTAGACCTGATCCTCAGACTCATCAGTAGGACAGATTCGTTTATCTTTTGGTCCATACAATAACGGAGATAATATGTCCTTTGTTTCGACAGGATGATACTTTATGTCATACCTTATTGGAATTGTTTGATTGATAATATCTGTTGGAAAAAAGTTAACAAAATTAAGGAAGTTTCTTTAAAAACAGAAATTGTACATTCTGTAATGGCCACCCAGAAACAGTGTTACATATTATATTGTACCTTCCGTAATGGCCACCCAGAAAGTGTTACACCTTTTTTTTGGCATTGTATTCATGTTTTTACCTTTATTTAACTAGGCAAGTCAGTTAAGAACAAATTCTTATTTTCAATGACAGCATAGGAACAGTGGGCTAACTGCCTTGTTCAGAACAACAGATTTGTACCTTGTCAGCTGGGGGATTCAAACGTGCAACCTTTCAGTTACTAGCCCAATGCTCTAACCACTAGGCTACCCTGCCACCCCTAAATGTATGTAAAGAATTAATGGCAAAACATCAGTAAATTTATAATGGATGATATTTCTGAAGATTTTACCCTGTTATGGAGAGATGTACTGCTAGGATTCTTTACCTACTATGTCAATATTTTGATTTGTTTAAATGCAATTAACTTCATTATTCTTTTGGCCAAATTCCACATTCACAAATGTAAATGTATGAACAAAACACCAATTTTTGAACAATATTTCAAGTCAATTAACTACTCTACCAACAAAAAAGCTGTTTGAATTCTATACTGAACAAAAAAAATGTATGCAACATTCAACAATTTAAACGATTTTACTGAGTTACAGTTCATATACGGAAATCAGTCCATTGGAATACATTCATTAGGCCCTAATATATGGATTTCACATGACTGGGCAGGGGCACAGCCTAAGAGGGTATAGGCCCACCAATTTGAGAGCCAGGCCCAGCCTATCAGAATTAGTTTTCCCCAAAAAGGGCTTTATCACAGACAGAAATACTCCTCAGTTTCATTAACTGTTCGGGTGGCTGGTCTCAGACGATCCCGCAGGTGAAGAAGCCGGATGTGGAGGTCCTGGGCTGGCGTGGTTACACGTGGTCTGCAATTGTAAGGCCAGGTTGGATGTAGTGCCAAATTCTCTAAAACAACATTTGCAACAGCTCTGGTGGACATTGCTGCAGTCAGGGACCTGAAAACTTGAGACATATGTTAGAGTGGCCTTTTATTGTCCCTAGCACAAGGTGCACCTCTGTAATGATCATTCTGCTTAATCAGCTTCTTGATATACCACACCTGTCAGGTGGATGGATTATCTTGGCAAAGGAGAATTGCTCACTAACAGGGATGTAAACACATTTTTGCATAACATTTTAGAGAAATAAGCTTTTATTTGTGTATGAAAAAAAAACAATTTCAGCTCATGAAACATGGGACCAACACAATACATTTTGCTTTTATATTTTTGTTCAGTATAGACGTGTGTATGTCCCTTAATTTACGGTGTTAAATTAACCACTATGCCCCACCCATAGGCCAACCCCCTATCAATCAAAAGTATTTATAAAGCACTTTCTGCATCAGTCGATGTCACAAAGTGCTGTACAGAAACCCAGCCTAAAACCACAAACAGCAAGCAATGCAGATGTCGAACCACGGTGGCTAGGAAAAACTCCCTAGAAAGGCTTAAACCTAGGACGAGACCTAGAGAGGAACCAGGCTCTGAGGGGTGTCCTGTCCTCTTCTGGCTGTGCCGGGTGGAGATTATAACAGAACATGGCCAAGATGTTCAAATGTTCAGAGATGACCAACAGAGTCAAATAATAACCACCACAGTGGTTGTAGAGGGTGCAACAGGTCAGGAGTAAATGGCATTTGGCTTTTCATAGCCAAGCATTCAGAGTTAGAGACAGCAGGTGCGGTAGAGAGAGAGTCGAAAACCGCAGGTCCGAGACAAGGTACAATGTCCGGTGAACTGGTCAGGGTTCCATAGCCGCAGGCAAAACAGTTTAAACTGGAGCAGCAGCAAGACCAGGTGGACTGGAGACAGCAAGGAGTCATCAGGCCATGTAGTCCTGGGGCATAATTTTTGTCATTTCTGTTGACTCCAAAATGGCGGGTATCTGTATGGCTTGTTTTGATATCTGAGCGCTGTACTCAGATTATTGCAAAATTTGCTTTCGCCGTAAAGCTTTTTTTTAAATCTGACACAGCGGTAGCATTAAGGAGAAGTGTATCTATAATTCTTTGAATAACAGTTGAATATTTTATAAACGTTCATGAGTATTTCTGTAAATTGATGTGCTCATTCACCGGATGTTTTGGGAGACAAAACATTTCTGAACATTACACGCCAATGTAAAATGGGGATTTTGGATATAAATATGAACTTTATCGAGCAAAACATACATGTATTGTGTAACATGAATTCCTATGAGTGCCATCTGATGAAGATCATCAAAGGTTAGTGATTCATTTTAGCTGTATTTCTGGTTTTTGTGACGCCTCTCCTTGCTTGGAAAATGGCTGTGTGGTTTTTCTTGTCTCGGCCCTGTCCTAACATAATCTAATGTAATGCTTTCGCCGTAAAACCTTTTTGAAATCGGACAATGTGGTTGGATTAACGAGAAGTGTATCTTTAGCCTCTCTTGGGGAGGTGGGACGCTAGCGTCCCATCCACGGTTCACACTATTCAACAGCCAGTGAAAAATCAGAGCGCCAAATTCAAAACCACAAAATGTCATAATTCAAAGTTCTGAAACATACGACTATTTTACACCATTCTAAAAATACACGTCTCCTTAATGTAACCACATTGTCCGATTTCAAAAAGGCTTTACGGCGAAAGCATAAAGTTAGATTATGTTAGGACAGTTCCAACACAAGAAAAACTATTTCTAAAAATATTTCTAATGCTATTTAAAACTCATTTTATAATTATATTTTAAATATTAAATAAAATAAAAAAGCGAATACAAAAGCGCACAGTTCTGTCAGGTACATGAACTAAACAGAAGACAACTACCCACAAACACAGGTGGACAAAACCCTTACTTAAGTATGATCTCCAATTAGAGACAACGAGGACCAGCTGCCTCTAATTGGAGATCATCCCAAAAAAACAACATAGAAATAGAAAAACTAGAACCTAAACATAGATATACAAAACATAGAAAAACACAAAACACCCCCTGTCACGCCCTGACCTACTCTACCATAGAAAATAACATCTTACTATGGTCAGGACGTGACAGTAACCAGGAGGAGAGGCCTCATTTAACACAGTCAATTCATCAGGCTTAAGCCATGTTTCAGTCATGCCAATCACATCAAGATTATGATCTGTGATTAGTTCATTGACTATAACTGCCTTGGAAGTGAGGGATCTAACATTAAGTAACCCAATTTTGAGATGTGAGATATCACAATCTCTTTTCAGGAATGGAGGAGGTCTTTATTCTAGTGAGATTGCTAAGGCGAACACCGCCATGTTTAGTTTTGCTCAACCTAGGTCGAGGCACAGACACGGTCTCAATGGGGAGAGCTGAGCTGACTACACTGACTATGATAGTGGCAGACTCCACTAAGCTGGCAGCCTGGCTGACAGCCTGCTGCCTGGCCTGCACCCTATCTCATTGTGGAGCTAGGGGAGTTAGAGCCCTGTCTATGTTTGTAGATAAGATGAGAGCACCCCTCCAGCTAGGATGGAGTCTGTCACTCCTCAACAGGCCAGGCTTTGTCCTGTTTGTGGGTGAGTACCAGAAAGAGGGCCAATTAGCTATAAATTCTCTCTTTTGGGAGGGGCAGAAAACAGTTTTCAACCAGCGATTGAGTTGTGAGACTGCTGTAGAGCTCATCACTCCCCCTAACTGGGAGGGGGCCAGAGACAATTTCTCGATCCCGACACATCTTTCTAGCTGATTTACATGCTGAAGCTATGTATATGGGGGCAGGTAGCCTAGTGGTTAAAGTGTTGGACTAGTACCCGGAAGGTTGCAAGATCAAATCCCCAACCTGACAAGGTAAAAATCTGTCCTTCCGCCCCTGAACAAGACAGTTAACCCACTGTTCCTAGGCCGTCATTGTAAATAAGAATTTGTTCTTAACTGACTTGCCTAGTTAAATAAATATATATTTTTTAAATGTTGTGCTTGGTGACCTCTGACTGGTTCATGTTAACATCGTCGGTGCCGACGTGGATAACAATATCCCTATACTCTCTACACTCGTCAGTTTTAGCTTTAGCCAGCACCGTCTTCAGATTAGCCTTAATGTCGGTAGCCCTTATATGATCGCTGGATGATTGGTTTTAAGTCTAATACTGCGGGTAATGGAGTCGCCAATGACTAGGGTTTTCAATTTGTCAGAGCTAATGATGGGAGGCTCGGCGGCTCAGTCCCCGTAACGGGTGGAGGAGAGACCAGAGAAGACTCGGACTCTGACCCCGTAACGGGTGGAGGAGAGACCAGAGAAGACTCGGACTCTGACCCCGTAACGGGTGGAGGAGAGACCAGAGAAGACTCGGACTCTGACCCCGTAACGGGTGGAGGAGAGACCAGAGAAGACTCGGACTCTGACCCCGTAACGGGTGGAGGAGAGACCAGAGAAGAATCGGACTCTGACCCCGTAACGGGTGGAGGAGAGACCAGAGAAGACTCGGACTCTGACCCCGTAACGGGTGGAGGAGAGACCAGAGAAGAATCGGACTCAGACCCCGTAACGGGTGGAGGAGAGACCAGAGAAGAATCGCCTCTTCTAGAGACCCAACGTCCAGGAGGCTGAGGAGAAACTGAATTTAGCATCTAGAGACCCAGAGAGTTACAACTACGGGCATATTGACGTTGCTATAGCTACAACTACTGGCATATTGACGTTGCTATAGTTACAACTACGGGCATATTGACGTTGCTATAGTTACAACTACAGGCATATTGATGTTGCTATAGCTACAACTACAGGCATATTGATGTTGCTATAGCTACAACTACTGGCATATTGACGTTGCTATAGTTACAACTACAGGCATATTGACGTTGCTATAGTTACAACTACGGGCATATTGACGTTGCTATAGTTACAACTACGGGCGTACAGAATGTGTGAGTCCTGATGGTGTTATAGCTACACCCATGGATCTGTTCGACAACACTCAAAGGCTGTGGTACAGAGAAGCCTAATCAGACTGACATGTGAGGTGCAAATGGAATTGAACACTGCTTCTACCTCACAAATTCAGAAACTCTTGGAGGACAGTGAAATGTGTTAAAAGTGCTTCTTTATTGTTAAAAAATATAAAATGTGTTTCGGAAATGAAGGGTTTTATATACACTATATATACAAAAGTATGTGGACACCCTTTCAAGTTAGTGGATTCTATTTCAGCCACACCCGTTGCTGACCGGTGTATAAAATCGAGAACACAACCCATGCAATCTCCATAAACAAAACATTGGCAGTAGAATGACCTTATGTTATAGGATGCCACCTTTCCAACAAGTCAGTTTGTCAAATTTCTGCCTTGCTAGAGCTGCCCCGGTCAACTGTAAGTGCTATTATTTTGAAGTGGAAACATCTAGGAGCAACAACGGCTCAGTCGTGAAGTGGTAGGCCACACAAGCTCACAGAACGGGACCGCCGAGTGCTGAAGCGTGCAGCGCATTAAATTAGTCTGTCCTCGGTTGCAACACTCACTACCGAGTTCCAAACTTCCTCTGGAAGCAACGTCAGCACAAGAACTGTTCGTCGAGACCTTCGTGAAATGGGTTTCCAAGGTCGAGCAGCCGCACAAAAGCCTAAAATCACCATGCGCAATGTCAAGCGTTGGCTGGAGTGGTGTAAAGCTCTCCGCCATTGGAATTGCGCTGTCTGGAGGAATGAATCATGCTTCACCATCTGGCAGTCCGACGGATGAATCTGGGTTTGGCGGATGCCAGGAGAACGCTACCTGCCTCAATGCATAGTGCCAACTGTAAAGTTTGGTGGAGGAGGAATAATGGTCTGGGGCTGTTTTTCATGGTTCAGGCCCCTTAGTTCCAGTGAAGGGAAATCTTAACATTACTGCATACATTGACATTCTAGACAATTATGTGCTTTCAACTTTGTGGCAACAGTTTGGCGAAGGCCATTTCCTGTTTCAGCATGACAATGCCCCCGTGCACAAAGCGAGGTCCATACATATTTTCTTTTTCAAGATCGGTGTGGAAGAACTTGACTGGCCTGCACAGAGCCCTGACCTCAACCCCATTGAACACCTTTGGGATGAATTGGAACGCCAACTGCGAGCCAGGCCTAATCGCCCAACATCAGTACCCGACCTCACTAATGTTCTTATGGCTGAATGGAAGCAAGTCTCTGCCGCAATGTTCCAACATCTAGTGGAAAGCCTTCCCAGAAGAGTGGAGGCTGTTATAGCAGCTAAGGGGGGGGACCAATTCCATATTAATGCCCATGATTTTGGAATGAGATGTTCGACGTGCAGGTGTCCACATACTTTTGGTCTTGTAGTGTATCTCCGATTTTTGCCCACTGGTGCTACCAAATCATAATGCCAGGTCACACAGCAAAATATTTAGGAGCAAATGTCTCCAACTAGGCAATATATTATGTTCCTTTAGAAAAACATTTTTTTTAAACTAATCAGAGAAAAAGTACTTATGAGCGCCAGGCAGGCAGCAGAGATAATAGAAACATCCTTCAGTAAGTGTTTACCCAGGGAATCAAATGTCCCAATCTTCATAACCGCTATCTGATAGTTCAAGCTAAGCCACAGATCTCTCCGTTAAATCAATCTTTTTTTTATTACTAACACTAAAAGCTTCTGTCACCTTCTGTCTCCACCTGTCTCTTCGATCCAGCCTCCTCTCTGTGAAGAATAGCAGAACACCAGGCAATGTAGGGAAGAGTGGATTCGCACCCGGAGATGAAGTAGAGAGAGAATGAGTGTGTGTGTGTGTGTGTGTGTGTTATGGATTTGATAAGATGTGGAAAAAAGATTGTATTTTGTAATTGTGGACCGGATGTCAGTTATGTTTATAACATTTGTTTCAGTTGTTTTTGTAAATTGAACTGTGTATATAATTATTATATTTATTTTATTATCACATTTATTATTTGGCCTTTGTAGCCTCGGAGACAGACTATATAGTTCCCTAGCCTCAGAGACAGACTATATAGTTCCCTAGCCTCAGAGCCAGTATATAGTTCCCTAGCCTCAGAGACAGACTATATGCCAGGTCCCTAGCCTCAGAGACAGACTATATGCCAGGTCCCTAGCCTCAGAGCCAGACTATATAGTTCCCTAGCCTCAGAGCCAGACTATATAGTTCCCTAGCCTCAGAGCCAGACTATATAGTTCCCTCGCCTCAGAGCCAGTATATAGTTCCCTAGCCTCAGAGCCAGACTATATGCCAGGTCCCTAGCCTCAGAGCCAGACTATATGCCAGGTCCCTAGCCTCAGAGACAGTATATAGTTCCCTAGCCTCAGAGACAGACTATATGCCAGGTCCCTAGCCTCAGAGACAGACTATATAGTTCCCTAGCCTCAGAGACAGTATATAGTTCCCTAGCCTCAGAGACAGACTATATAGTTCCCTAGCCTCAGAGACAGTATATAGTTCCCTAGTCTCAGAGACAGACTATATAGTTCCCTAGCCTCAGAGACAGACTATATAGGTCCCTAGCCTCAGAGACAGTATAAAGGTCCCTAGCCTCAGAGACAGACTATATCGCTCTCTCTCATATATATATATATATATATATATATATATTTAACTAAGCAAGTCGGTTAAGAACAAATTCTTATTTTCAATGACGGCCCGATGCCTCAAATCCAGGATGGAACGAATAGAGTACACCGGGACCCCCTCGATGTCCAGAGGAACCTCTGGTTGGAACGAGGGGCTAATATGGTAATCAGATGGAAGCTGTAACCTGTAACACACCTCGTTCACCCTCCTCAGGACTTTGAATGGCCCCACAAACCGCGGACCCAGCTTCCGGCAGGGCAGGCGGAGGGGCAGGTTTCGGGTCGAGAGCCAGAACCGGTACCCCGGTGCGAACACCGGGGCCTCACTGCGGTGACGGTCCTCGCTGGTCTTTTGGCATAGCTCGCTGGCATAGCCCGCTGGAGGTGAACATGGGCGGCCTCCTATGTCTCCTCCGCACGCCTGTACCAGTCGTCCAGCCTCGGTCTGACCCTGATGCCACGGCGCCAGAACCGGCTGGTACCCCAATACGCACTGAAAGGAGGAGAGGTTAGTGGAGGAGTGGCGAAGCAAGTTCTGTACCATCTCGGCCCAGGGCACGAACGCCGCCCACTCCCCCGGCCGGTCCTAGCAATAGGACCGCAGAAACCTGCCCACTCTCTCTACCTGCCGGTTACTCTCGGGGTGAGGCTGATCAAGACCCCCAGACGTTCCATGAACGCCTTCCAGACTCTCGACGTGAACTGGGGACCCCGATCAGACACTATGTCCTCAGGCACCCCGTAGTGCCGGAAGACGTGAGTAAACAGGGCTTCCGCAGTCTGTAGGGCCGTAAGAAGACCGGACAGAGGGAGGAGACGACAGGACTTAGACAAACAATCCACAACGACCAGGATCGTAGTGTTTCCCTTTGAAAGAGGAAGATCGGTTAGGAAATCCGCTGACAGGTGTGACCAAGGTATTTGTGGAATGGGTAAGGGATGTAGCTTACCTCTGGGCAGGTGTCTCGGAGCCTTACACTGGGCACACACCGAGCAGGAGGAAACATAAACCCTCACGTCCTTTGCCAAGGTGGGCCACCAATACTTCCCAGTCAGACAGCGCGCCGTTCGACCGATCCATGGATGACCAGAGGAGGGTGACGTGTGGGCCCAATATATCAACTGGTCACGGACAGCAGACGGAACGTACATACGCCCGACGAGACACTGGAGGGGAGTGGGCTCTACACGCAACGCCTGCTCAATGTCCGCATCCAGCTCCCACATGACCGGCGCTACCAGGCTGGAGGCCGGGAGTATGGGAGTCTGATCCATGGGCCGCTGCTCTGTGTCATACAGCCGGGACAGTGCGTCTGCCTTCATATTCTGGGGAACTGGTCTGTAGGACAGGGTGAAAACAAAACGGGTAAAGAACATGGCCCACCTTGCCTGACGAGGATTCAGTCTCCTCGCTGCCTGGATGTACTCCAGGTTGCGGTGGTCAGTCCAGATGAGAAAAGGGTGTTTAGCCCCCTCAAGCCAATGTCTCCACGCCTTCAACGCTTTAACCACAGCCAACAACTCCCGGTCCCCCACATCATAGTTACGCTCCGCCGGGCTGAGCTTCTTCGTGAAGAAAGCACAGGGGCAGAGTTTCGGTGGTGTACCCGAGCGCTGAGAGAGCACCGCTCCTGCAGTGAGGTAATGGGAGCAGCCACCTGGCCAAAACCTCAGATAAATCTCCGGTAGTAACTGACAAACCCTAAAAAAAAAAAAATCGCTGCACCTCCTTTACCGTGGTGGGAGTCGGCCAATTACGCACGGCTGCAATGCGGTCACTCTCCATCTCCACCCCTGATGTGGAAATGCGATACCCTAGGAAGGAGACGGCCTGCTGAAAGAACAAGCATTTCTCGGCCTTGACGACCAAGTACCCTGCGTACCAAGGACACATGCTCGGCGCGTATAGCAGAGTATATCAGAATGTCATCGATATACACCACTACACCCTGCCCGTGCAGGTTCCTGAAAATCTCGTCTACAAAAGATTGGAAGACTGATGGAGCATTCATCAACCCGAACGGCATGACGAGGTACTCATAATGCCCTGTGGTGGTACTAAATGCTGTCTTCCACTCGTCTCCCTCCTGGATACGCACCAGGTTATACGCACTCCTGAGATCCAGTTTAGTGAAGAAGCGCGCTCCATGCATTGACTCAATCGCCATGGCAATAAGAGGTAGCGGGTAACTGTACCTCACCGTGATTTGATTGAGACCTCTATAGTCAATGCACAGGTGCAGACCTCCATCCTTCTTCTTCACAAAAAAGAAACTCGGAGGCGGGTGAAGTGGAGGACCGAATGTACCCCTGACACAGGGATTCAGAGACAAATGTCTCCATAGCCACCGTCTCCGCTTGCAACAGGGGATACATGTGACTCCTGGGAAGCGCAGCGTCTGCCAGGAGATTTATCGCACAATCCCCCTGTCGATGAGGTGGTAATTAAGTCGCCTTCTTTTTACAGAAGGCGAGAGCCAAATCGGCATATTCTGGGGGGGATGCGCACGGTGGAGACCTGGTCTGGACTTTCCACCGTGGTAGCACCAATGGAAACCCCTACACACCTCCCCGAGCACTCTCGCGACCACCCCGTGAGAGCCCTCTGTTGCCAGGAAATGGTAGGGTTATGATGAGCTAACCAGGGAAGGCCTAGTACCACGGGAAACGCAGGACAGTCAATGAGGAAGAGACTGATTTTCTCCTCGTGACACCCCTGCGTCTCCATGGCCAGGGAGATGGTGGCCTCCCTGATTAGCCCGGACCCTAATGGTCGACTATCCAGAGAGTGAACCCAGAAAGGTCTAACCACAGGAATAATGGGGATCCCTAAACTAAGGGCTAACACTCTGTCTATAAAATTCCCAGCTGTGCCTGAATTGACGAGCGCCTTATGCTGGGAATGCGGGGAAAACTCAGGGAAACAAACAGGTAGTCAACAGAGGACTCTGGATGAGTGTGGTGCAGACTCACCTGGAGTGACGCCACGGTGCCCTGCCTGTTGCCTCGACTCCCAGAGGGACCGACACGGCACCGACCGGCAGTGTGCCCTCTGCGGCCACAGATGGTGCACGTGATGGACCCTCCTCCAGCCTCCCTACACGCAGCTCCTCCCAACTCCATGGGCACCGGAAAGGGGGTGCTGGAAGATGGAAGCGACAGAGCCCCCTCTGGACGTCCGCGGGTGACCAGCAGGTTATCCACCAGTTGGTCAAAGGTGATGGTGGCATCCCTGCAGGGCAGCTCACGTCGGACGTCCTCGTGCAGGCTGCATCAATAGTGGTCGATGAGGGCCCTGTTGTTCCAGCCTGCTCCGGCGGCCAAGGTCCGGAATTCCAGGGCGAACTCCTGGGCGCTCCTCGTCCCCTGCCTCAAATGGAAGAGCCGTTCTCCTCGAAGTGGCCCAACGCCGCATTTCCTTCCCCACACGGCGTTTGCCCACTCCAGAGCTCTCCCCGAGAGGCATGAAACGAGGGCGGACACTCTCTCCCTTCCGGAGAGAGCTGGGGGAACGGTGGCCAGGTAGAGGTCAAGTTGTATCAGGAATCCCTGGCACTGTGCTGCTGTCCCATCATACTCCCTGGGAAGGGAGAGACGTATCCCACTGGAACTTGTTGCGGCCGGGACGGGTAGAGGTAACCCCGGTTGCACTGGTCGAGGCACTGGAGAGACTTCCTGTCTCTCCCAGCGGTCCATGGTCTGGACAACGTGATCCATCATGGCACCAAGATAATGTAACATTGCTGAGTGTTCCTGGACGTGCTCCTCGACTCCTCTAACCGGGGTACCTGCTCCTGCTGACTCCGTAGTGGGTGCGAAATTCTGTTACGGGTGTGTACTGGAGGCGAAGTCAGGTGCAGGAGAGCAGAGTGTCGTTAACCTCCCTGGGCGAGGTGGGACGCGTCCCACCTCGTCAACAGCCAGTGGAATCGCGTGGCGCGAAATACAAATACCTCCAAAATGCTATAACTTCAATTTCTCAAACATATGACCATTTTAAAGACAAGACTCGTTAATCTAACCACATTGTCCGATTTCAAAAAGGCTTTACAGCGAAAGCAAAACATTAGATTATGTCATGAGAGTACCCTGCCAAAAATAATCACACAGCCATTTTCAAAGCAAGCATATATGTCACAAAAACCAAAACCACAGCTAAATGCAGCACTAACCTTTGAGGATCTTCATCAGATGACACTCCTAGGACATTATGTTATACAATACATGCATGTTTTGTTCAATCAAGTTCATATTTATATCAAAAACCAGCTTTTTGCATTAGCATGTGATGTTCAGAACTAGCATACCCACCGCAAACTTCCGGTGAATTTACTAAATTACTCATGATTAACGTTCACAAAATACAGAACAATTATTTTAAGAATTATAGATACAGAACTCCTTTATGCAATCGCGGTGTCAGATTTTAAAATAGCTTTTCAGCGAAAGCACATTTTGCAATATTCTGAGTACATTGCCCGGCCAGCACGGCTAGCTATTTTGACACCCACCAAGTTTGGCCCTCAACAAACTCAGATTTACTATAAGAAAAATTGGATTACCTTTGCTGTTCTTCGTCAGAATGCACTCCCAGGACTTCTACTTCATCAACAAATGTTGTTTTGGTTCCAAATAATCCATAGTTATATTCAAATACCTCCGTTTTGTTTGTGCGTTCAGGTCACTATCCGAAGGGTGACGCGCGAGCGCATTTCGTGACAAAAAAATTCAAAATATTCCATTACCGTACTTCGAAGCATGTCAAACGCTGTTAAAAATCCATTTTTATGCTATTTTTCTCGTAAAATAGCGATAATATTCCAACGTTGTATTCATTCAAAGGCTGAAATAAAAAAATGGAGAATTCTCATGAACGCGCTTCTCAGTCTCACTGTTCCCAGGCTGACCACTCACAGAGCTGCTGTACTTCGTCCAGAGACTGCAGACACCCCATTACACTTTCTGGCACCTTCTGAGAGCCAATGGAAGCCTTAGAAAATGTCATGTTACAGCAGAGATGCTGTATTTTCGATAGAGATGCAACAGAAGGATAAATTGTCAGACAGGGCACTTCCTGTATGGAATCTTCTCAGGTTTTGGCCTGCCATATGAGTTCTGTTATACTCACAGACACCATTCAAACAGTTTTAGAAACTTTAGAGTGTTTTCTATCCAAATCTACTAATTATATGCATATTCTCATTTCTGGGCAAGAGTAGTAACCAGTTTAAATCGGGTACGTTTTTTATCCGGCCGTGCAAATACTGCCCCCTAGCCCCAACAGGTTTTAACAGGCGCACTTTTAATTCCGGTCCAAACGAAAGCACAGAAGTACATACAACTTGCCCAAAACACGGAACAATAATCAAAAGTCTGGTGCGTAACAATACACACATAACATCAAAACAATTTCACACAGAGACATGGAGGGGAACAGAGGACTAAATACATTCAGTGTGATTAGGGAATGAAAACCAGGTGTGTATGGAGCAAGACAAAGCAAATGGACATATGAAAACTAGAGCGGCGATGGCTAGAAAGCTGGTGACGTCGACCGCCAAACGCCGCCCGAACAAGGAGAGGAGCCAAATTCGGCGGAAGTCGTGACAGAGGCTGCTTTTCTTGAAGTGGCGTGGAATGTTAGGCGAGCTGCGGTCACTCCGACCATGTCCAGTTCCTGTATTGAAGTGGCGTGGAATGGTAGGCGAGCTGCGGTCACTCCGACCATGTCCAGTTCCTTCATTGGCCATCACAGCTACAAGGAAGTGCAGAATGAAGCAGCTGGGAATGAAGCAATGTGTTGAGGTGGTGAACACTGGGCATGAAGCAATGTGTCGAGGTGGTGAACACTGGGCATGAAGCAATGTGTTGAGGTGGTGAACACTGGGCATGAAGCAATGTGTTGAGGTGGTGAACACTGGGCATGAAGCAATGTGTTGAGGTGGTGAACACTGGGCATGAAGCAATGTGTTGAGGTGGGGAACACTGGGCATGAAGCAATGTGTTGAGGTGGGGAACACTGGGCATGAAGCAATGTGTTGAGATGGTGAACACTGGGCATGAAGCAATGTGTTGAGGTGTAGAACACTGGGCATGAAGCAATGTGTTGAGGTGTAGAACACTGGGCATGAAGCAATGTGTTGAGGTGGTGAACACTGGGCATGAAGCAATGTGTTGAGGTGGGGAACACTGGGCATGAAGCAATGTGTTGAGGTGGGGAACACTGGGCATGAAGCAATGTGTCGAGGTGGTGAACACTGGGCATGAAGCAATGTGTCGAGGTGGTGAACACTGGGCATGAAGCAATGTGTCGAGGTGGGGAACACTGGGCATGAAGCAATGTGTTGAGGTGGGGAACACTGGGCATGAAGCAATGTGTTGAGGTGGGGAACACTGGGCATGAAGCAATGTGTTGAGGTGGGGAACACTGGGCATGAAGCAAGGTGTTGAGGTGTAGAACACTGGGCATGAAGCAAGGTGTTGAGGTGGTGAACACTGGGCATGAAGCAATGTGTCAAGGTGGAGAACAGTCCTGACAGGGAGAACAACAGTGAAGAAGGTGTCGTCTCAAATCAGATTTATTTGTCACATACACATGGTTAGCAGGTGTTAATGCAAGTGTAGTGAAATGCTTGTGCTTCTAGTTCCGACCATGCAGTAATATCTAACAAGTCATCTAACCTAACAATTCCACAACAACTACCTTGTACACTCAAGTGTAAAGGAATGAATACGAATATGTACATAAAAATATATAAATGAGTGATGGCCGAACGGCATAGGCAAGATGCAGTAGATGGTATGGAGTACAGTATATACATATGAGATCAGTAATGTAGGGTATGAAAACATATAAAGCGGCATTGTTTAAGGTGGTTAGTGATACATTACATGAGGATGGCAAAATGCAGTAGATCAAATCAAATTTATTTATATAGCCCTTCGTACATCAGCTGAAATCTCAAAGTGCTGTACAGAAACCCAGCCTAAAACCCCAAACAGCAAGCAATGCATGTGAAAGAAGCACGGTGGCTGGGAAAAACTCCCTAGGAAAAACTCCTGAGAAAGGCCAAAAACCTAGGACGAAACCTAGAGAGGAACCAGGCTATGAGGGGTGGCCAGTCCTCTTCTGGCTGTGCCGGGTGGATATTATAACAGAACATGGTCAAGATGTTAAAATGTTCGTAAATGACCAGCATGGTCAAATAATAATAATCATAGTAATTGTCGAGGGTGCAACAAGCACGTCCGGTGAACAGGTCAGGGTTCCGTAGCCGCAGGCAGAACAGTTGAAACTGGAGCAGCAGCATGGCCAGGTGGACTGGGGACAGCAAGGAGTCATCATGCCAGGTAGTCCTAGGGCTCAGGTCCTCCGAGAGAAAGAAAGAAAGAAAGAAAGAAAGAATTAGAGAGAGCATATTTACATTCACACAGGACACCGGATAAGACAAGAGAATACTCCAGATGTAACAGACTGACCCTAGCCCCCCGACACATAAACTACTGCAGCATAAATACTGGAGGCTGAGACAGGAGGGATCAGAAGACACTGGTGTCGTAGATGGTATAGAGTACAGTATATACATATGAGATGAGTAACGTAGGGTATGTAAACATTATATAAAGTGGCATTGTTTAAAGTGGCTAGTGATACATCTAATTACATCAAGATGGCAAGATGCAGTAGATGGTATAGCGTACAGTATATACATATGACCCTGTAGAGACGTTTTCATGGTTGCTCACAGAGATGGAGTCAAGGGGCCTGATACCCCAAGGACTGGCATATTCTTTAAGAGAATTGCTGTGAAACAAGGTTTTCCGGCATTTCCTTGGGGAGAAATCTGTTCATCCAGCAGGATCAGAGGACACACTGGAAAACAGGCTTTTGGACATGTACCACTCAGGCACATAAAACTGCACAGCCTTGAAGGATGAGTCATCTAATTTTTCAATTTTAGTTTGAGAACAAGTTCTCATTTACAACTGCGACCTGGCCAAGATAAAGCAAAGCAGTGCGACACAAACAACACAGAGTTACACATGGGATAAACAAACGTACAGTCAAAAACACAATAGAAAAATATATACAGTGTGTGCAAATGTAGAAGAGTAGGGAGGTAAGGCAATAAATAGGCCATGGAGGCGAAATAATTACAATTAAACACTGGAGTGATAGATGTGCAGAAGATGAATGTGCAAGTAAAGATCCTGGGGTGCATTATTACAGCTGGGCTATGTACAGGTGCAATGATCGGTAAGCTGCTCTGACAGCTGATGCTTAAAGCTAGTGAGGGAGATATAAGACTCCAGCATCAGTGATATTTGCAATTCGTTCCAGTCATTGGCAGCAGAGAACTGGAAGGAAAGGCGGCCAAATGAGGTGTTGGCTTTGGGGGTGACCAGTGAGATATACCTGCTGGAGCGCGTGCTACAGGTGGGTGCTGCTATGGTGACCAGTGAGCTGAGATAAGGCGGGACTTTACCTAGAAAAGACTTATAGATGACCTGGAGCCAGTGGGTTTGGCGACGAATATGAAGCGAGGGCCAGCCAACGAGATCATGCAGGTCGCAGTGGTGGGTAGTACATTGGGATTTGGTGACAAAAACAGATGGCACTGTGATAGACTGCATCCAGTTTGTTGAGTAGGGTATTGAAGGCTATTTTGTAAATGACATCGCCAAAGTCAAGGATTGGTAGGATAGTCAGTTTTACGAGGGTATGTTTGGCAGCATGAGTGAAGGATGCTTTGTTGCGAAATAGGAAGCCAATTCTAGATTTAATTTTGGATTGGAGATGCTTAATGTGAGTCTGAAAGGAGAGTTTACAGTCTAGCCAGACACCTAGGTATTTGTAGTTGTCCACATATTCTAAGTCAGAACCGTCCAGAGTAGTGATGCTGGACAGGCGGGCGGGTGCGAGCAGCGATCGGTTGAAGAGCATGCATTTAGTTTTACAGTTGGAGGCCACGGAAGGAGTGTTGTATGGCATGGAAGCTCATCTGGAGGTTTGTTAATAGCACAGTGTCCAAGGAGGGGCCAGATGTATACAGAATGGTGTCGTCTGCATAGAGGTGGATCAGAGAATCACCAGCAGCAAGAGCGACATCATTGATGTATACAGAGAAGAGAGGCGGCCCGAGAATTGAACTGTCAGAGGTACGGACAACAGGCCCTCCGATTTGACACACTGAACTCTATCTGAGAAGTAGATGGTGAACCAAGGCTGTTGAGTCTGCCAATAAGAATGCTGAGATTGACAGAGTCGAAAGCCTTGGCCAGGTCGATGAAGAAGGCTGCACAGTATTGTCTTTTATTGATGGCGGTTATGATATCATTTAGGACCTTGAGCGTGGCTGAGGTGCACCCATGACCAGCTCTGAAACCAGATTCCATAGCGGAGAAGGTACGGTGGGATTCGAAATGGTCGGTGATCTGTTTGTTAACTTGGCATTCGAAGACTTTAGAAAGGCAGGGTAGGATAGATATAGGTCTGTAACAGTTTGGGTCTAGAGTGTCTCCCCTTTGAAGAGGGGGATGACCGCGGCAGCTTTCCAATCTTTAGGGATCTCAGACAATACGAAAGAGAGTTTGAACAGGCTAGTAATAGGGGTTGCAACAATTGCAGCGGATAATTTTAGAAAGAGATGGTCAAGATTGTCTAGCCCAGCTGAGCTAATCTCAGAGTTGTGATGGCAATGGTAATGCACTGGTAATGGGTTAAACTTTAAGGATGTCAGCACTGGTAATGGGGGTAAACCTTAAGGATGTCCATCATGTAGTCAACTGTGGACCATCTCAAGACCTTGTCTCATGCAGACATATGGAGGATCGGGCACAAGGACGGCACAAGCTCACATTCACTTATCCTGCACCATGGAAGACAGCTTGCTGCAGTTTCAGAGAAGATGAAACTGTCTGTGTCAAACAGTACCAGCTGCAGGCAGGGGAAACTGTTACAGCTCTTTGATGATGAGGTCACGCAAACAATATCACCCAAAACATGACTGCTGGGACTATTGTGCTGCCTCATGCAACTGCAAGGACGTACGTTAGGGAAATTCAAGTCCGTTGGAGAGGCATGCAGGACAACAGTTCCTACCAAGACATTGGCTGGTCAGTGAAGAGCATAGGCAGTACCTGAGAGAGACAGTACATGACCTTTCACTTGAGTTGGAGCACACAGGTGTTCTGCTCTGCCCATTACTGACTGACGTGTCTTCTCTATTAACACGTCAAAAAGACTTACAGTATGTTGTCTAGGATATTAATGTTATGGAAACAGGCCCTTTTCATTGAGCTGTATGGAATAGTATAATGTATGCCTTATACACACTGTAAATAAATAACTGTGGCAAACCTCTTCAAAGTTAGGAGCGTTTGTCACAAATTAAGTGGGAAACTGTCACCAAAGTCAGCCCAGAATGAAAGTTCTTTCGAACCTGACAGTACCTGTGTGTTTGTTTCGCTGTCCTGGTCCACCCAGGCCGCAGGTAAGGTCAAGGATAGCAGGGTTCGGTACACAAATCTGGTTCTCGGTAGGTCCAGGTCTAAACGCCAACAGGTAAGTCCAAAACAGTCCAGCTCGTACACGGTAAATCCAGCCAATGTAGATTGTCTCTTTCTCTATGGTTCATAGATCCTTCCCGCCCTCTCTCTCTCTTCCTGGTTTTTCTTGACCTTTTATCTGTGGGTCGGCTCCACCTTCTGAGGGTTCCCCTTGCTTCTGGGAATTGTAGTTTTGGCAGTCGGCCATTTTGTGATCTGTAGTTCTGATCGGGGTGGCCATTTTAGTGATCGGGCAGAGCCCGTTTATTAGTTCTGCCCTCACATATCTGCCATTTATCACTCGACCCCCTTCTTTGCCACATAATGTAGCCTAAAGATTTGTTCTAATACTCATGTTGACTTATCTAAAGTAGAGTGGGTTAAGGTGTTACTTCTCGCCCATAGTTACTTGTTCATAAAATACATTTTTGAATCTTTCACTTTTCTCCTTCACTTGACTTGAATAAATAATCCAGATGTGGAAACATCAGTGGATTGTATGACTGTATTGTAAATTAACTTGAAGTTGCCTTTTTTGGATGAAATAAATAACAAAGCGTACTACTATAAACTTTCAAAGTAGAAAAAGTGGCTTTCCACCCAGTTACAGCTCCGACACGGTGTCGCTACAGCTCCGACACGGTGTCGCTACAGCTCCGACACGGTGTCGCTACTGCTCCGACACGGTGTCGCTACAGCTCCGACACGGTGTCGCTACTGCTCCGACACGGTGTCGCTACAGCTCCGACACGGTGTGGTTACAGCACCGACACGTATGTCGTTACAGCTCCGACACGGTGTCGTTACAGCTCCGACACGGTGTCGTTACAGCTCCGACACGGTGTCGTTACAGCTCCGACACGGTGTCGTTACAGCTCCGACACGGTGTCGTTACAGCTCCGACACGGTGTTGGCCAGAGAATTGGGGAAAGGCTCGGCTATAGCAGTTGTTACGGTGTACACATCACAGCCCATAAAACCTATTTCTATACAAAGTTTCAGACAGAAAAAACAGGAAGACTGTTAACGGGACATAACATTGTATTTAAAGTAATTACACAAATAAATAGTACAAAAAAAAACAGGTACACGGAATATTTTCAGTTAAAATAAATAAATGCAACAAGGAATGTAATGTTCTAGAAGTAAATACACATATTTTGTGAGTCTACATTGTCATCGTTTACAGTACTATGTGTTCTTTCCCCTTTCTTACATTGTTTATATTTTTTATTTTATTTAACCTTTTATTAAACTCGGCAAGTCAGTTAAGAACAAATTCTTAATTACAATGACGGCTTACCCCGGCCAAACCCGGACGACGCTGGGCCAATTGTACGCCGCCCTATGGGACTCCCAATCGCTGCCGGATGTGATACAGCCTAGAATAGAACCAGGGACTGTAGTGACGCCTCTTTCACTGAGATGCAGTGCCTTGGGAGCCCTAATTACTTCAATCACTGTGGCATTCAAGATTAGATTTACAATCTAGGGTCTCAGCACTACAGCTGAAATCAACTGTCAACGTTTTTGCCTCTGTCTGCGTGCAAAACGAGCAGATCGTTTTGTTTTTGTTTTTATTGTGTAAATTCAGTTTGTGGATGCAGATCCACAAACACTAGTTCTTCATATCCAATTTGTGCAACAGGTTTATTATGGAAGTTCTGGAATCTTGGGTAGAACCTGCCAGGTGTCCAAGCAAACACCTTCTGATCAAGAAGCACACTTACTATACGGTTGATGTTCTCAGATCTACTTGAGATGGAGAGCTTTCCAGAACTCTGGCTTCGGCTCACAGTCTTTAATGAAATCGCTGTATGACGTCTGTCTGCTCTCCAATGTTCCTGCTGACTTTCTGTGTGATGTCAAACTGGGAAATGAACCCTTGATGTTGGATGAGGTCTTTTGTGAGGCGCTCATGCTGTTCACAGTTCTTGCCTTGAAGACATGTAACAATTATTTCCAAAGGACTTCTAAGTATCCGTGACTTTGTGCCAGACGTAGTTGTGACAGTGACCTTAAAAAAAAGGAAAGTCATGTTTTAATATCTGAGATTGTCGTGCATTATGTGACACATTGCAGTGGTAAACATTGCGTATGTGCCACATGAAACGAGCTTCATCAGTTACTTCATTTTCAAGGGAAAAAAACAAACTATGTAAACTAATATGTAAAACTAATATGTAAAAATCCAAATAACTTCACAGATCTTCATTGTAAAGGGTTTAAACACTGTTTCTCATGCTTGTTCAATGAACCATAAACAATTAATGAACATGTACCTGTGGAACGGTCGTTAAGACACTAACAGCTTACAGACAGTAGGCAATTAAGGTCACTGTTATGAAAACTTAGGACACTAAAGAGGCCTTTCTACTGACTCTGAAAAACACAAAAAGAAAGATCCCCAGAGTCCCTGCTCATCTGCGTGAACGTGCCTTAGGCAAGGAGGCATGAGGACTGCAGATGTGGCTAGGGCAATAAATTGCAATGTCCGTACTGTGAGACGCCTAAGACAGCACTACAGGGAGACAGGACGGACAGCTGATCGTCCTCACAGTGGCAGGCCACGTGTAACAACACCAGGATCGGTACATCCGAACATCACACCTGCGGGACAGGTACAGGATGGCAACAACAACTGCCCAAGTTACACCAGGAACGCACAATCCCTCCATCAGTGCTCAGACTGTTCGCAATAGGCTGAGAGAGGCTGGACTGAGGGCTTGTAGGCCTGTTATAAGGCAGGTCCTCACCAGACATCACCTGCAGCAACGTCGCCTATGGGCACAAACCCACCATCGCTGGACCAGACAGAACTGGCAAAATGTGCTCTTCTCTGACGAGTCGTGGTTTTCTCTCACCAGGGGTGATGGTCGGATTCGCGTTTATCGTTGAAGGAATGAGCGTTACACCGAGGCCTGTACTCTGGAGCGGGATTGATTTGGAGGTGGAGGATCTGTCATGGTCTAGGGCGGAGTGTCACAGCATCAGCGGACTGAGCTTGTTGTCATTACAGGCAATCTCAACGCTGTGCGTTACAGGGAAGACATCCTCCTCCCTCATGTGGTACCCTTCCTGCAGGCTCATCCTGACATGACCCTCCAGCATGACAATGCCACCAGCCATACTGCTCGTTCTGTGCGTGATTTCCTGCAAGACAGGAATGTCAGTGTTCTGCCATGGCCAGCGAAGAGCCCGGATCTCAATCCCATTGAGCATGTCTGGGACCTGTTGGATCGGAGGGTGAGGGCTAGGGCCATTCCCCCCAGAAATGTCTGGGAACTTGCAGATGCCTTGGTGGAAGCGTGGGGTAACATCTCACAGCAAGAACTGGCAAATCTTGTGCAGTCCATGAGGAGGAGATGCACTGCAATACTTAATGCAGCTGGTGGCCACACCAGATACTGACTGTTACTTTTGATTTTGACCCCCCCTTTGTTCAGGGACACATTATTCAATTTCTGTTAGTCACATGTCTGTGGAACTTGTTCAGTTTATGTCTGTTGTTGAATCTTGTTATGTTCATACAAATATTTACACATATTATTAAGTTTGCTGAAGATAAACACAGTTGACAGTGAGAGGACATTTCCTTTTTTTTTAGTTTTTTGAGTTTCTAAGTTATCTAGGTTACAATTGTGACTGTGATAAACTGAAGATATATTAAACAAGGCCTACAACGAGAGTCAGCTGTAGGACTTGTGCAAAATTGTTTTTTTGACCTATATGATAAGTCTCTGAAGAGTGTAATGATTAATACTGGCATAATAAACCAAAGTTCACCTGTAGCTGCATGGTCTATTGCATTGAGAACAGTCAGTTGTAAATAGTTATATTGTTCGAAGGTAGAGCACTTTAAATACGGCGCCTATCTAAATAGAAGATTACGACGGGAGCTGTATTACCTCTCCTAATGACAGCGTGTAGTCCGATCGCAATAAAAGACGATTAACCTTTACGAAAAGGTTATGTTTGTTTCCTGTTACATTGGTCCAGTTACACCACATAGCACCTTTTGGAAGTTTGAATGGTGTGAAATAGTTCTGGTGTGATGTGCTTGGCTGGCGGTGATACATTGATAGCCTTGACGGCTGAACCGATGCATCGCAAACATACGGGACAGACAGCGATAAATTTGTTCATTAATTCACACAGCTCCTGCTGTAGATACAGTCTTAGTATGTGTGACCGTGCACGATGTCATCATCCGTCCATAAGGCAGATTTTTAATTGTGCTATCATCATTCAAAATGGCACTATGGAAATGTACAGTATGTTGACTTTTGGTGTCTATTTTAGACCACATGGCATTTCAGGGCATTAAAAGGAGAGGAGACCACTAGCAGTCTGGCCATATGGAGAGGAGACCACTAGAAGTCTGGCCATGTGGAGACCACTATCAGTCTGGCCACGTGGAGGAGACCACTATCAGTCTGGCCACGTGGAGGAGACCACTATCAGTCTGGTCATGTGGAGACCACTATCAGTCTGGCCATATGGAGAGGAGACCACTAGTAGTCTGGCCATGTGGAGACCACTATCAGTCTGGCCATGTGGAGGAGACCACTATCAGTCTGGCCATGTGGAGACCCCTATCAGTCTGGCCACGTGGAGGAGACCACTATCAGTCTGGCCATGTGGAAACCCCTATCAGTCTGGCCACGTGGAGGAGACCACTATCAGTCTGGTCATGTGGAGACCCCTATCAGTCTGGCCACGTGGAGGAGACCACTATCAGTCTGGCCACGTGGAGGAGACCACTATCAGTCTGGCCACATGGAGAAGACCACTATCAGTCTGGCCATGTGGAGAAGTGCAGCTATAGTGAGGGGCAACACCAGTATTTCAGTTTTCTGGGGTTTATATATTTGCAAAAATGGCTAAAAACCTGTTTTTGCTTTGTCATTATGGGGTATTGTGATGTCATTATGGGGTATTGTGATGTCATTATGGGGTATTGTGATGTCATTATGGGGTATTGTGTGTAGATTGATGAGGGGGGGAAAAAACAATTTAATCCATTTTAGAATAAGGCTGTAACCTAACAAAATTTTGAAAAAGTCAAGGGGTCTGAATACTTTCCGAATGCACTGTACAATACAGAATGTATAATACCACCATACAAAATACTACAATGCACGTGTGTGTAGTGTGTGTGTGTGTGTGTGTGTGTGTGTGTGTGTGTGTGTGTGTGTGTGTGTGTGTGTGTGTGTGTGTGTGTGTGTGTGTGTGTGTGTGTGTGTGCGTGTGTGTAGTGTGTGTGTGTGCGTGCGTGCGTGCGTGCGTGTGTGTGTGTGTGTGTGTGTGTGCGTGTGCGTGTGTGTAGTGTGTGTGTGTGTGTGCGTGCGTGCATGCGTGTGTGTGTGTGTCGCCATAAGGTGTATAAGGTGTATTTTTTAAGGTGTATTTTTACCTGCTTTTTAAATCTAATTCTACTGCTGCATCAGTTACCTGATGTGGATTAGAGTTCCATGTAGTCATGGCTCTATGTAGTACTGTGTGCCTCCCATAGTCTGTTCTGGACTTGGGGACTGTGAAGAGACCTCTGGTGGCATGTCTTGTGGGGTATGTATGGGTGTCTGAGCTGTGTGCCAGTAGTTTAAACAGACAGCTCGGTACATTCAGCTTGTCAACACTTCTTACAAAAACAACTGGTGATGAAGTCAATCTCTCCTCCACTTTGAGCCATGAGAGATTGACATGCATATTATTAATGTTAGCTCTCTGTGTACTTTTAAGGGCCAGCCGTGCTGCCCTGTTCTGAGACAATTGTAATTTTCCAACGTCCCTCTTTGTGTCACCTGCCCACATGACTGAACAGTAGTCCAGGTGTGACAAAACTAGGGCCTGTAGGACCTGCCTTGTTGATAGTGTTGTTAAGAAGGCAGAAACTAGGGCCTGTAGGACCTGCCTTGTTGATAGTGTTGTTAAGAAGGCAGAAACTAGGGCCTGTAGGACCTGCCTTGTTGATAGTGCTGTTAAGAAGGTAGAAACTAGGGCCTGTAGTACCTGCCTTGTTGATAGTGCTGTTAAGAACGTAGAAACTAGGGCCTGTAGGACCTGCCTTGTTGATAGTGTTGTTAAGAAGGCAGAAACTAGGGCCTGTAGGACCTGCCTTGTTGATAGTGTTGTTAAGAAGGTAGAAACTAGGGCCTGTGGGACCTGCCTTGTTGATAGTGTTGTTAAGAAGGTAGAAACTAGGGCCTGTAGGACCTGCCTTGTTGATAGTGTTGTTAAGAAGGCAGAAACTAGGACCTGTAGGACCTGCCTTGTTGATAGTGTTGTTAAGAAGGTAGAAACTAGGGCCTGTAGGACCTGCCTTGTTGATAGTGTTGTTAAGAAGGTAGAAACTAGGGCCTGTAGGACCTGCCTTGTTGATAGTGTTGTTAAGAAGGTAGAAACTAGGGCCTGTAGGACCTGCCTTGTTGATAGTGTTGTTAAGAACGTAGAGCAGTGCTTTATTATGGACAGACTTCTCCCCATCTTAGCTACTGTTGTATCAATATGTTGTGACCAGGACAGTTTACAATCCAGGATTACTCCAAGCTGTTAAATCACCTCAACTTGCTCAATTTCCACATGATTTATTACAAGATTTAGTTGAGGTTTAGGGTTTAGTGAATGATTTGTCCTAAATACAATGCTTTTAGTTTTAGAAATATTTAGGACTAACTTATTCCTTGCCACCCATTCCAAAACAAACTGCAACCCTTTGTTAAGTGTTGTCAATTTGTTTACTGTAAAATAGCATTGTATCTGGTCAAACACTATTTCTTCCAGAAGTTTACTAAGGGTTGGTAACAGGCTGATTGGTCGGCTATTTGAGCCAGTAAAGGGGGGCTTTACTATTCTTGTGTAGTGGAATGACTTTAGCTTCCCTCCAGGCCTGAGGGCAACACTCTCTCTAGTAGGCTTAAATT
The DNA here is from genome assembly GCF_901001165.1 of Salmo trutta. NCBI lineage: Eukaryota > Metazoa > Chordata > Actinopteri > Salmoniformes > Salmonidae > Salmo > Salmo trutta. The sequence continues at coordinate 1,769,267 of NC_042959.1, forward strand.
GAAGATGTGACAAATATAAGTGGCAATATCGTCCGCTATTATCCTCAGATATTTTCCATCTAGATTGTTAGACCACGGTGGCTTGTCATCGTTAATAGACAATACTTTTTTCACCTTTTCCACACTCACTTTACGGAACTCAAAAGTACAATTATTGTCTTTCATAATTTGGTCAGATATACTTGGATGTGTAGTGTCAGCGTTTGTTGCTGGCATCTCATGTCTAAATTTGCTTATCTTGCCAATGAAAAAAATCATTAAAGTAGTTGGCAATATCAGTGGATTTTGAGATGAATGAGGCATCTGATTCAATGAATGATGAAGCCAAGTTTTCCTTTTTGCTTGTTGGTTGTTGTCCTGGCACCACACTGTCAGGTCTCTGACCTTCTCCCTATAGGCCGTCTCATCGTCGTTGGTGATCAGGCCTACCACTTTCGTGTCGTCTGCAAACTTAATGATGGTGTCTGAGTTGTGTGCGGCCACGTAGTCGTGTGCGGCCACGTAACCGTGGGTGAACAGGGAGTACAGGAGGGGACTAAGCACGCACCCCTGAGGGGCCCCCATGTTGAGGGTCAGCGTGGCGGATGTGTTGCTGCCTACCCTTACCACCTGGGGGCGGCCCGTCAGGATGTCCTGGATTCAGTTGCAGAGGGAAGTGTTCAATCACAGGGTCCTTAGCTTAGTGATGGATGACACTATGGTGTTAAACGCTGAGCTGTAGTCAATGAAAATCATTCTCATATAGGTGTTCCTTTTGTCCAGGTGGGAAAGGGCAGTGTGGAATGCAATAGAGATTGCGTCGTCTGTGGATCTGTTGGGGCGGTATGCAAATTGTTGTGGGTCCAGGGTGTCTGGGATGATGGTATTGATGTGAGCCATAGCTCTCTGTGAAATATTTTGTAACAAGTTTTATTTTTGTGTTCAATGGTAGATCTATTCATAATTATTTAAGAGATGTAACCGTGGGTTACAGGTTAACAATAAAAGTTGAAAGCTTAAAACACAAGTTAAGTGAGTCAGGTGTGAGTGAGCCTTTCAAAGTATTTCATAGCTATAGATGGAAGTATGGTGGTCTGCTTGAAACATGTAGGTATTACAGACTGGGTCAGGGAAAATGTCAGTGAAGACACTTGCCAGCAAGTCAGAGCATGCTCAATATTCGTCCTGGTAATCCATCTGGCCCAGCAGCCTTGTGAATGTTAACCTGTTTAAAAAGGTCTTACTCACATCGGCTATGGAGAGCGTGATCACACAGTCGTGCAGAACAACTGGTGCTCTCAATCAATTAATCAAATGTATTTATAAAGCTTATTTTACATCAGCGGGTGTCACAAAGTGCTATACAGAAACCCAGCCTAAAACCCCAGAGAGTAAGCAATACAGATGTAGAAGCACGGTAGCTAAAAAAAAAAATCCCTAGAAATGCAGGAACCTTTGAAGAAACCTATGAAGAAACCAGTCCTGTTCTGGCTGTGCCAGGTGGAGATTGTAAGCGGACATGGCCATTAAGGCCAGGTCGTTCTTCAAGATGTTCAAATGTTCATAGATGGCCAGCAGGGTAAAATAATAATCACAGTGGTTATAGAGGGTGTAACAGGTCAGCACCACAGGAGTGAGAAAATGAGAGAGAGTGAGAGAACAGCAGGTCCCGGACAAGGTAGCATGACCGGTGAACAGGTCAGGGTTCCATAGCCGCAGGAAGAACAGTTGAAACTGGATCAGCAGCACGACCAGGTGGACTGGAGACAGCAATGAGTCATCAGGCCAGGTAGTCCTGAGGCATGGGGAGGGAGAGAGTGGAGAATTAGAGGGAGCATACATAAGATCACACATGACACCAGATAAGACAGAATAATTATACCAGGTAGGACAGACTGACCCTAGCCCCCCTGGCACATAGACTATTGTAGCATAGATACTGGAGGATGAGACGGAGGGTCAGGTAACACTGTGCCTCGTCCAAAGTTACTTTTCCAAAGACCACACCAAAGGGATATTAAAACCTGTTTGGGATAGGGGGCAGTATTGAGAATTTTTGAAAAAATATGTGCCCATTTTTAACTGCCTCCTACACCAACTCAGAAGCTAGAATATGCATATTATTGTTCAGGTGTGGATAGAAAACACTCTGAATTTTCTAAAACTGTTTGAATGGTGTCTGTGAGTATAACAGAACTCCTATGGCAGGCAAAAACCTGACAAGGTTTCAAGCAGGAAGTACCCTGTCTGACAAGGAGTCGTGCGTCTTGCATCTGTTTATTGAAAAGTAAGGATCTTAGCTGTAACGTGACAATTCCCAGGGCTCCGATAGGCTCTCAGAACCCGGGAAATAATTGAAGGTTGACGAGGGAGCCTCAGGCTGAAACACATTATCGGCTTTGGTAAGTGGCGGCTCAGAGGACCTTTGAATGAGGCACGTGCACGACTCGCTCCTGAGGAGAAATTTAATTAGGCTGTTTAGGCTCAATGCATATTCCCGGTCGGAATATTATCACTTATCTACGAGATAAATGGCATAAAAATTGGTTTTAAACAGCGGTTGACATGCTTCGAAGTACGGTAATGGAATATTTAGACATTTTTGTCACGCCAATGCGCCATGCGCGACACCGTGATGAAGCATTCTGATAGTGTCTAGAACTCACGAACAAAACGTCGCTGTTTGGATATAACGATGGATTATTTGGGACCAAACCAACATTTGTTATTGAAGTAGAAGTCCTGGCAGTGTATTCTGACGAAGAACAAGCAAGGTAAGAACATTTTTCTTATAGGAAATGTGATTTTGGTGGAGGCTGACCTGGGTGGGTATCTAAATAGCTAGCCCTGTGATGCCGGGCTATGTACTTAGATTATTGCAAAATGTGCTTCATCCGAAAAGCTATTTTAAAATCGGACATATCGAGTGCATAGAGGAGTAATGTATCTATAATTCTTAAAATAATTGTTATGCTTTTTGTGAACGTTTATCGTGAGTAATTTAGCAAACTGTTAGTAAATTCCCCGGAAGTTTGCGGGGGTTATGCTTTTTCTGAACGTCACATGCTAATGTAAAAAGCTGTTTTTTGATATAAATATGAACTTGATTGAACAGACATGCATGTATTGTATAACACAATGTCCTAGGTGTGTCATCTGATGAAGATCATAAAAGGTTAGTGCTGCATTTAGCTGTGGTTTGGGTTTATGTGACATGATATGCTAGCTTGAAAAATGGGTGTCTGATTATTTCTGGCTGGGCACTCTGCTGACATAATCTAATGTTTTGCTTTCGTTGTAAAGCCTTTTTGAAATCGGACAGTGGGGTTAGATTAACGAGATTATTGTCTTTAAATAGCTGTAAAATAGTCATATGTTCGAGAAATTGAAGTAATAGTATTTCTAACGATTCAAAAATCGCGCCACTGGATTTCAGTGGCTGTTACGTAGGTGGGACGAGTTCGTCCCACATGCGCCAGAGAGGTTAACAGACCACTAACTTACTACCCTGATACAAGGCCGAGTACAGCCCACAAAGATCTTCTCCACAGCACAAGGACAGAAAGGGAGATCACGTCAGTGACTGAACCCACTCAGGTTGAGTATATTGGACAAAAAGCCTGGCACGACGTGAGGCACCCTTCCTAGGGATGGCATGGGAGAGCACTAGCAAGCCAGTGACTCAGCCCCCGTAATAGGGTCAGATAATTCCAGTGGAGAGAAGGGGGGCAGGCCAGGCAGAGACCGCAAGGGTGGTTCGTCACTCCATTGCCTTGCCATTTACCTTCACACCCCTGGGCCAAGAGTGAGAGAATGCCAAGAGTGTGCAAAGCTGTCATTGAGGCAATGGGTGGCTATTTGAAGAATCTCAAATATAAAAATATATTTAGATTTGTTTAACACTTTTTTTTGGTTACTACATGATTCCATATGTGTTATGTCAGTTTTGATGTCTTCACTATCATTCTACAATGTAGAAAATAGTAAAAAATTAAGAAAAATCCTTGGATGTTGTTCTAAAACTTTTGACCGGTAGTGTATTTTTAGTATTTTCCGGGTCAAGGTTTGCCTTTTTCAGGAGAGGCCACTTTTAGTGAGTTTGGTACACATCCAGAGGATAGGGAACCGTTTATTATGTGCAACATACATTGGCTTCGAAAGTTTTTCACCCCCTTGGAATTTTTCCTATTTTGTTGCCTTACAACCTGGAATTAAAATAGATTTTTTTTGGGGGGGGGTTGTATCATTTGATTTAATTTGATGGGGGAAACTGAGCTGACTACATTGACTGTGCTAAGGGCAAACTCCACTAAGCTGGCAGGCTGGCTAACAGCCTTTCTAACAGCCTGGCTAACAGCCTGGCTGACAGCCTGCTGCCTGGCCTCCACCCTATCTCATTGAGGGGTTGTTGATAGATAAGATGAGAGCACCACTCCAGCTAGGATGGAGTTCATCAACCCTCAGCAGGCCAGGCTTGGTCCTGTTTGTGATCGAGTACCAGAAAGAGGGCCAATTATCCACAAATTACATATTTTGGGAGAGGCAGAAAACAATTTTCAAACAGCGATTGAGTTGTGCAAGTACGAATACAACGGCGCCGGAGGAGATGGCTGCCGTTTTAGGGGCTCTTAACCGGACAAGGCCCAATTCCCCGTCATTCGCATGAAGAAGAGACAGAGATATTGGGGACGTAGGTCGGGGTGGCTTGTAAGGATCCGACGGCGAGTGGGTAATCTGCCTCTACCATCCGTCCTATTAGCCAAAGTGCAATCATTGGATAACAAACTGGAATAGGGTGCCATTTGACCAGATCCCATAGGGAATAGGGTGCCATTTGACCAGATCCCATAGGGAATAGGGTGCCATTTCACCAGATCCCATAGAGAATAGGGTGCCATTTGACCAGGGCCCATAGAGAATAGGGTGCCATTTGACCAGGGCCCATAGGGAATAGGGTGCCATTTGACCAGATCCCATAGGGAATAGGGTGCCATTTGACCAGATCCCATAGGGAATAGGGTGCCATTTCACCAGATCCCATAGAGAATAGGGTGCCATTTGACCAGGGCCCATAGGGAATAGGGTGCCATTTGACCAGATCCCATAGGCAATAGGGTACCATTTGACCAGATCCCATAGGGAATAGGGTACCATTTGACCAGAGCCCATAGGGAATAGGGTGCCATTTGACCAGATCCCATAGGGAATAGGGTACCATTTGACCAGATCCCATAGGGAATAGGGTGCCATTTGACCAGATCCCATAGAGAATAGGGTGCCATTTGACCAGATCCCATAGGGAATAGGGTGCCATTTGACCAGGGCCCATAGGGAATAGGGTGCCATTTGACCAGATCCCATAGAGAATAGGGTGCCATTTGACCAGGGCCCATAGAGAATAGGGTGCCATTTCACCAGATCCCATAGAGAATAGGGTGCCATTTGACCAGGGCCCATAGGGAATAGGGTGCCATTCTATTTTTTTACCACCAAGCCATAAGACTCCTGAACAGGTAACCAAATGTTTACCCGGACTTTTTGCATATGTGTGCCCCCCCAACCCCTCTTTTTACCCTGCTGCTACTCTCTGTTTATCATATATGCATAGTCACTTTAACTATACATTCATGTACATACCTCAATTGAGCCGACCAACCAGTGCTCCAGCACATTGGCTAACCGGGCTATCTGCATTGTGTCCCACCACCCACCACCCCCTCTTTTACGCTACTGCTACTCTCTGTTTATCATATATACATAGTCACTTTAACCATATCTACATGTACATACTACCTCAATCAGCCTGATTAACCACTGCCTGAATGTAGCCTCGCTACTTTTATAGCCTCTCTACTGTATGTAGCCTCTACTGTATATAGCCTCTACTGTATATATCCTCTCTACTGTATATAGCCTCTCTACTGTATATAGCCTCTCTACTGTATATAGCCTCTCTACTGTATATAGCCTTGCTACTGTATATAACTTGTCTTTTTACTGTTGTTTTATTTCTTTACATACCTATTGTTCACCTAACACCTTTTTTGCACTGTTGGTTAGAGCCTGTAAGTAAACATTTCACTGTAAGGTCTGTTGTATTCGGCGCACGTGACAAATAAACTTTGATTTGATTTGAGAACTCAACAAGCTGGTTTGAGCCACAGCATTTCATAGCAAAGTCCATGCTCCTTCAGTCTACATGACAAACAACAGATGTATGGAATGGGTCACAAGGTTAAGATTTGTATGAAAGATACTTATAATTCACAGCAGAGAGTATCTGATGTAAAAACTGTCCTCATTGGGTAGAGACAATCTCCCCCTGGTACCTCAGTACAGAAACATTAACTAATGCTATGGAATCGTAAATATCCTGTCAGTGTTAAATCCCCCAGAGGCCCACTTTCAGTTCACATAGACACAATAAAGTTATAAGAACCCTCTATTCTGTTGCATAAAACAAACATTTGATGCAATTACAGCATTATAACATAATCTTGCAATTTTACTCTCACAGACCGCCTGAAAGTTGAGACTGTTTTGGTGGGATGGAGTTTTGACCTGCCTGGTGACATCACCAGGAGGTACTGTACATTTATTAACAGACCAATAAGAAAGAGTTCCAAAACTCTCGGCCAATAACAGCTAGTTTTCAGTTTTCCCTTCCCCACTCGGACCACTCCCAGACAGTCCTAAGCTTGAGAAATTGCTCTTTGATAAGAATAAAAACCATTTTGATTGAAGAGAAAAAAAAAAAAAATATCACAGTAAAGTACTTCATTGTTACCCAGAAATAATTTGATATTGAGATGAAAACGGCTGCACTGAACCTTTAATAAAAGTTGACTGTGTTCCTCTGCAGTGAGACCAAATCAGTCTATAGCTCTGATATCTGTGCTGATCGCTCCACTCTAAATCTGATACAATGTTAATGAGTTATCTAATGTAACTTCTTACTGTATCATCTCTATCTGGCAGGAGAGTAGCTGGA